>NW_015783364.1:0-1322 GCF_001515625.1 Sinocyclocheilus rhinocerous | reverse complement strand
CCCAGTTGGGTCACCTTACGGAGACTGTCCGTACACATTGTGTGGGAAACTCAAGTAGCATCACTCACAATAGCAGGTATATTTCATACATGCACCTAGTCTTCTGTTGTGCTCATTTTGGGTTGAAAGCCTGCAGGTATTGACACTATGTTTTGGTTACACAATACGCAACATTGTTTTTCTCTTGCGAGGGATGTTGTGTAATGCTATGGCTTGTTGAGCCCAACCTGTTACAATAGGAGAAAGTGCGGGGGCTGTAATCACGCAGCTGATCGATATCTGACACTGATGTAGCTGCTGAAATATGTCATTTATTTACTTTGTGCACAAACTATAATTGTTCTATTGCACTGTAATCAGAGATTCTCTCCTTACTGTTCAGAGATCATGTCGAGCACTTCCATTTATTCCCATTTTTCCGTTTATTTTACGTCAATGGATGAATGGACCAGGAGAGAGCAATGACAATGGCGGAGTGCAGGTCTGTCAGAAGTGAAAGGTATTACGCAGACAGGTGAGCTCATAGCATGGGTTTCCCTCCAATGCGTTTTCCCACATTCTTTACAGTAGAAGTCACCCCTGATGAATGAAAACATGGCCCACCGTGTGCAGATGAACAAAGGCTGTCGTTTCATGGGCAGGTGCTATTTCTTTAAGCTGCGGTGAGTGTTTTCCCTCTTATTCAGAAGTCACAACTACTGCAGTTTTACAAAACAACCACTCAAATGGATAAAGACACATGAACCAACTACATTTGCTAATTGTTCGATGGAATGTGTGATGACAAAATATATTTTTTTCTGTATAAAAATGTTTTTGCTGGGCGATTTCCAGATTCGATGTCTGATTCATCGTATCCTGGCTGTTCAGTTTCACAGGAAAACATTTCAAAACAGCTTTTAATTCAGTCATTTACTCACCATCATGCCGATTTTGTCCATACAGTGAAAGTCAGTCTAAAACAAACAAAACACAACATAAAGCAGTTTTTAAATGTTTTAGAATATCTTATTTTGTGTTCTGTTTTCATTTATGCATTTGGCTGACACTTTTATCCAAAGCAGCTTACATTGCATTCAAGGTATACTTCAATCAGTTTATGCATTTCCTGGGAATCGAACTCATGACTTTGGTGTTGCTAGCACCATACACTTCTGCTTGAGCTACAGGAAAAGAAATACAGCAAAATAAAAAAGTTTGGAATGACATGAAGGGGAGTAAATGTGACAGTATTTTAATTTATTTTTTTAATCTCTTTAAGTCACCTGAGTAGTGTAACAGCACACTAAAGGAGGTAGAGCTTTTTCGCATTTGGCTCCCAA
>NW_015783363.1:0-1322 GCF_001515625.1 Sinocyclocheilus rhinocerous | reverse complement strand
TCAACGCCTTTCTCAGTGAGCGATATTTTGAGCCCGATCGAGGAGACCTTCAAGAAGTTTGCAGCCATGGAGAGCAGCGCGTGCCTGGCGTCTCCTCTGTACAGACAGACTCAGGTGTCTCAGGCGAACCTGCAGCAGCACAGCATGAGCCATAACACCTACCACATGCCGCACTCGCAGTTCTCGCACAGCGCCATGGGAGGATACTGCAACGGCACCATCGGCACCATGGGAGACCTGCCGTCCTACCAGGAGAGCATGAGGAACGGCGCGACGGCCACGGCTTGGTACGGCTCGAACCCGGAGCCCAGATATCCGACAAGTGAGTCCGATCAACAGAATCTTTCATCCTGTGTACTTTGATAAATGTCCATCAAAAATGTCATGTTATTAAGGCTTTTGACATTTATTATTTCTTTGACTCTCTCGTTTTAAAGAAATCAATGATTAGCCTATTACTATTTGTTTACACACTATCAAGCTGTCATATTATTAAGGCTTATGGAATTTGTCCTCAAATAATGCAAGTCCATTGCCTACAGAAACCTGCGCGTGAAATATACATATGAAATATTAATATAAATAGGCCGATAGATAGATATGCCGACAGATAGATAGAAAAAAATCTTAGTAAATAAAACAAAGATGATTTCATTAAGTTTAATGTACGTTTTACGTACTTAATCGTTTATTTAGGTCTTTCTACTTCAAAATGTAAAGTTTCATTCAATGTTGCTTGCCGTTTTCTTTCATCGTTTGAGAAATGTCTTGCAATTTCTAAGTGAAAATGGTCTCAGAGTAAATCCTGCACCTTTTTGTAGTGTTGATAGAATTTCTTTTAATTATTTTCTCTTTTCGGCTTTGCATTTGAAATCATTTTTGGTTAATTCTTATTTTTATTCGATTTCATTTATAATCGGCTTATATATGTGGACGTTTTGTACTTGTTTAAAAACTACATTTATAAACGGCTACAGGCTATAAATTTAATATAATTTATAATTATTTTATATTAAATTAAATCAATTTTAGTCTCGTACCAAATACAATGAAAATACATTTCAGAAACACTCACCACTCAGAAATTGCTAGTAAATTTCACAAATAAACGGCAAGTAACACTGAATTAAATGTGACATTTTGAAGAAAGATTGAAGTATTATTTTCCTGTAAAACACACTCCAATAATCTTTATTTACAACAAAACTAGGCATCGATGTAAATATTAATTTGCTTGTTCTCTCAAGTCTCCAGGTTTATGGGTCCATCGGCGGGCGTGAACATGGGAACATTACCGGGCATGGATGCAAGTAAATCTATGG
>NW_015783362.1:0-1319 GCF_001515625.1 Sinocyclocheilus rhinocerous | reverse complement strand
TAAATAAATAAATAAATAAGTAAAACCTTAACAGTCCTAACATTTACTTCAAGCAAAACAATCTTTTTAATTGTTTTGATTTTTGAGCGAAATGTGATTTGGACATGTTTTGGACAGGTTTCATTAGATTCACCCCATTGTTTAGCCCTCACTGCAGCTGTCCAACAAGCTGCCAGATCTGAGCAGGAGATTAAATCAGCCACACGTCTCTTCCTGGTGAACCAGAGCCTACCGATGTAGTTTTGGCTGATCCTGGTCTAACAAACGGTGTAAACTGACCGCTTATACCTTCATTAATCCTGAGGGAAGCAAAAAGGAAGTCGTGTTGCTCAAAAGAAAACCCCATTGTGTGATTATAAGGGTGTGTGTGACTGCACGTTTGTGTGTATTCTACATCCAGGGAGCACGATTACGACCTGCAACAATTACTCAGTCTCTCCCAGCAGGCTGTTGTTCTTTATTATATCACTTTTATTATATCCCCTTTCTCAGTACTGGACAAATGCAGACAGATAGACGTAAAACTACACATGGTTTCTGCATCTATCCCTTTGTCCTTTGCTCAGGTCAGTTTAATACTACAGCTCCTGCCACTGAACCATAAAACCAGAGCAAATGCAGTTGTATGTCACTCATGAACAGGGTTTATCATGTTAATCTTCGTGGTACCCCAATGACTGACATTTTTTATTAGACTGTGTGTGCCATGGCAGTGGCAGGGATTGTGATCATGTGATCAAAAACTCTCTTCTGCTCAGTTTGTTCTGACTGGAGCTCCTCCATCTTTCATTGCTTCACCCAGGTGATGACAAAGACAGAAAAAAAGGACACAAAAGGCCTAAAGCTGTAGAAGAAATCCCTCAGAAGAGCTCCGAGCCACTGAGCTCTTAAAGCGATGGATCCGCTTTGACGGCTTAAAGGGACTCCGTTCATTATAAAGGCTGATTCTCACAGAAAGCATTAGCGTTACATGCTTACTTGGGGCTGTCTTCTTACCACTTATTCATTTTCAGCCCTTATAAACGAACAGCAGCATCGAGGGCTGACAAAATTCTTAATGCCTCATCAAGAAAACAAATCATGCTAAGCTTAGGCTTTGAATCTTATCTGCACTCCTTTCTACCTGCATGAGATGAAGAGATGCTGTGCAAAAGACAATAAAATGAATAGACTGCTCACGAATTTTCCTTAATCTTGTAAAAAAAAATATCTACTAGAAGGCCAGAGGGGGCTTATTTGGGGACACAAATTTGTAAAATACCTCTTATAAGTACTTACATTAAAGGGGTCCTATTATGCTTTTTCACTTTTTCAACTTT
>NW_015783361.1:0-1321 GCF_001515625.1 Sinocyclocheilus rhinocerous | reverse complement strand
GGTTACATTGCTCAACGCTGCAAAAACACGTTGAGGGTATTTAGCAGCCCATCTGAAGAAGTGAAGTGCGATGTTTCTGAAATCTTTTTTGTATGACACACAAATTCATGGAATGGATGGTCGTGAAGTCTATGATTTTACACTCCAGTTAAGACCATAATAACTTCCAATGTACAATAGCAACATTTCAGCACTTATCTGCAGATTTATATAATGGCCATACATTATTTTGCTATAAATTGAGCTACTTTGCTTCTAAGAATAATGAGTATTACATGCGTTTCCTCACACTTACAGCAACACCTACACACCGACTTGAATGGGAATAATTGAGTCCATTAGAACACATAATGAATTCGCATGAAGTCAGCTCATGCATCTTAATCAAACGGATTGCTATCCAATTGGGTTGAACGTCCCATTTATACTATGCCACTTGCTTCACACCCCAGATTTTTTGGGGTGTGTGCAAGTTAAGTCACCTTTATTTATATAGTGCTTTATACAATACTGATTGTTCTAAAGTAACATAAAGTAAATAGTAACATCCAAATTAACTGCTTTTATTCAAAAGTCACATTTTAAGTCAAAAATATTATTTAACATTATTGAATTAACATACTGTAAATACATTATTTTATCCCAACAAAATTCATTTTTATGGGATAAATCAGGTAGAAATTGTCTTTAAAGCAAACAATTCCAGGTTCCCACTTTTTACAGTGCATGACAAAAGCAGAACCAATGATTCTTAATTCAAGCAATATTTCTGATCCATTAGGTTGGTAAATTCAACATTTTATTAAGAATAAAAATAAAAGAATTTGACTCCAACTGTGCTCCCTTTAATCTCATTAGCATCTAGGAGGAACAACAACAAAAAAGATCTTGTTCATACTTATGGGACTGCACTCAGACCAAACACTTGCCAGACCTCAGCCGAACAAACTGTCTTCCAACAAGCAGTGGGCAGAGAAAGAGAGAAGGTCAATGCTCCCTCTCCAAACGACAGTTTTGTCAGGAGACAGGCATGAGCAGATGCAGATATACATGCTGGCTAGGCTTCCCCCGATTAAACAGGTCAGGCTTGTTCTGCGGCGGAGGGAGAGAGTGAATTAGAGCTGCAGGAAAAGTGCTATCTGCCAGGCCTGATATTGATGGAGTCCCTCAGTAAAAAGCCACTGGCGTTCGTCCAGCTCTCTGCACTATCCGTAACAGATTCAGTAACAGATGATTGACTGGATGTGGTCCAAACTTGGCTCTTGACACAAAGCCCGGCTAATCCACGGCCCAGGCCATGGCACTTTTCACTCCAATTAGG
>NW_015783360.1:0-1318 GCF_001515625.1 Sinocyclocheilus rhinocerous | reverse complement strand
CTCAGACTAGGAGCAATCACACTTTTCCAACTCAGTTGAACTAACACAAATCAAAAATCAAAGATAGCACAAAAAGTGTTACGACACCTTTCAGAAAAGTGTCAAGCCAAGTTGCACACTGTTTAATTGGAGGCAACTAGAGGCCCGACCTGAAAGACTTGAATGCATCGGCTAAAAGAAAGCACTCGATTGGACATGGAGGCAGAACATGGTGAACATTTTCAAAGAGTGTTTCAGAGCTTTAAGCGCAGCTTCAAGACCTTGTGTGAGGATGTCACCTTCATTATTGTAGGTCGATCAAGGAAATACTCATGAATACACTCAGAAACTTTCAAAAGACATTTAATTTAGGAGACTATTTTGTCATTTGATTCAGTATGCCCTTGCATATTTAAAGAAAAACCAGCTATGGATCGAAGGCAAGACATCTAATTTACTGTTCAGATACTCCAATCTAGCTGACCGTTAACTTCAAAAGATGCGGCTCTGCATTCAAAGGATCCAGTGTTTTTCTCTGTTTGCCACTGGCTGCTTCTCTTAGAGTCCAGCGGTGAAAAATGTCATTAAAAATGTGGCCTTAGTTTAGAGGTCATTCTGGTGTCGTACATTCCTCTATGCGGCCAAATCATTATTTACTGCTGCAGCAGCGAATTGCTTCTTTCATCACAGGAAATAGATGCACATCAATAATGTCATATAATACCAGAGTATTATATGAGAATGTTATTTGAGAAGATCAAAATGACACCACTGCTTTCCACTTCTACAGTTTCATATAGGCCTTTTTATATCACACAATACACTAGCTCACTAAGTGCCATGGTGTTACCATATATATTTGAAGAAATTTGGAATACCATCTGATAAAATACCACAATATATGACTAAATGAATTATTCAATACCATAGTAAATGGCAAAATACCATGGTGTTACAGTACTTTTTAGTGTAATTATAGTGTTTTATCAAGCTGTACCGTCTTATTTTGGAAACCCTGAGTCAGTGTCTATAAATAACCTGGCAGATAAATGATGACATAGTTTGGATCTGAGGGATGGTGTATATTCCCAGGTGTCAGTATCTTCTAGAACGGCAATGCATCTTGTGAATGTTTTAGTTAACGGTTTACTAAAACATTAAAACCGATTTACTCACCAAGTGAAACATACACTACTGTTCAAAGGTTTGAGGTCAGTAAGAATTTTTTGAAAGAAGTCTCCTATGCTCACCATGGCTGCATTTATTTGATCAAAAATACAGTTAAAAACAGTAGTATTGTGAAATATTATTACAATTTAAAACAACTGTTTTCTATTTG
>NW_015783359.1:0-1322 GCF_001515625.1 Sinocyclocheilus rhinocerous | reverse complement strand
TTACAGTCTTTTACCGTTAAATTCATGGTCATTTTTTACAGTGAGGAAAGAACCAACCTGTTTAATGGAATTTGGGGATTGCTTTTTATGAATGTGGGTGCTGGCAGTGATTTAACTACCCTATTTTACTAAGAATACAGAATTTTTTTTTTAATGATTTAATGAGTCTCGTAAATTTGCATATCATTAGGGTGGGCTGAGCTCATGATTGAATGGAGGCCCCTGCTACTCCTACTCAAGCATTTGTTGCTCTAATGAAAGACACACAAAACACACACAAATGGGTAATTTTTGTTTCACTAAGAACTCCAAAATGTCCTCATAGACATTCTGTGCTGGCAACCACATTCAAAGCAATGCCTGTGTGTAACTTATGTTGAGGTGACGTTGTCATTTAAACAAATGATTTACAGTGAAGGCACTTGAAGCACTCTAGCTGAAACTCGACTGCATTGATTTTAACTTCATTTTAATGTGTAACTATGTGGGAAAGACAGAGTGGCAAACATCACACTGAAATGTAATTGGTGAGTCCTGTACATGTAGAGTTCATTGACTTTGAGCACAACCTTGTATATATTTCAGAAAAGCAGAGGTAAAACTTACAGACAAGCAAACAGCAGAGCCAGTTTACGGTCTTGCTGTGCTGCTGATTGTAGAATCATCCTGGAATGTCTTTTAGAATAAGAATGGTTTTATTATTTTTGTAGACATACATTCATGGCTCAGGACATGCGGTTTTGACGTCTTGTATTCAGTAATGGTGACATCTGGTGGTGAACAGAAGAATTACACTTCTCTTGAAATGCTGGTTTTGGGAACAGTCTGTCAGAAATTCTCAACGTGATTTTATTTCCAAATAAATAGCATATGAAATTAATCATTTACAATATTATTTACACATAAAGAAGAGCCTATCAAATACAGCTAGGCAGGTTTCTTATTGCAGGATGTTTTGTACTGAAGGGGTGTTGGGATCTACAGAGGGTCCATCAGTCTGTGCATCCGTTTCTTTACTTCTCTCTCTGCCAAACTCAGCGATCAGTGGCTTTCCAAGCAGCTTGTAGCCATTTAACAAGTCTAGAGCTGCCTGGGCACTTTTGATGTCTGTGAAACACAAAAAGGAAGTTAATCCAGATGTTATATAACAGCGGCATTCAAGTTCCAAGAAGTTCACTTTCTATATTTCCCTCCCAATTGTGGTCCTGAAAATACTTTTTTGAGAATAGTTCGAAATGACTTTCTAGGCCGCAGTAGTACTTTGCAAAAGAAAAAGTCATATATGTATGACTATGTATAACTGTTTGCTGCATTCTCGTTTT
>NW_015783358.1:0-1321 GCF_001515625.1 Sinocyclocheilus rhinocerous | reverse complement strand
GGGTAGATGCTTTGAACTCTTTTCTTTGTATTTTCATAATGGAGACAGCTTCTTCATGCACATTTAATGGCACTGGCTCTAGGGAAATCATTTTCATTGCACATGATCTTTCTTTCTTATGATGCTTATAGACTCAGCTATTCCCCCCTCCTAGAGTTTGCATAGATGGTGGTAAAACTTTTTGAATGAACTTCTTTGAGCATAGACAAAACTTGCATGAGAAAACTGGGGAATTGTTTGGCATTTCATCCTGCCCTCATGAAATGAGCTCCCCAGTTTTGTTTGCCAATTTCTGCCTTGTTCATTTGGAAGAGGAAATGCAATTGCGAGGGAGGGCAGTTTAGGAAGGGAGGGTAGGAAAAACAGAGAGAGAATGACCGAGGCAGGCTCTGGGAAAAGGAAGCTCTACAAAATGCCCTTTAATTTGGATGCCTTTTAGGATGGTGCAAATGTTGGTAACCGTGCTGAAGATACTCGCCGCCCCAAGAATCAGGCACCCTCCCTTTTAATCTTCAGTCACAGCAGTAACTCCCAAAGGGATTTCTCTACAGGTGCCTTGGCAATGGCTCCGCTTTAAGGAGACAAAGGGTTCTGCTCCTTGTTTTGCTGTTATCCTTGGGACATGTGGGAACAGCTTGAAGTTCAAACAGACCCCTCTCGCTCATGCCAAGAACCGGAACATTAAGGAATTTGCCTACACTGCTGACTGCCGGGTTGCACAGACCTGTGTTTGACAGTAGTAGAAGACCAAAGACTTCTTAATCTGTGGCTGCATTTATCGCTCCAATGCGCACAGGTCTGTGTTTTTGTAGAGTGCTAATTTTCCCCCCATAATCCCCTGCCAGGTAAAAATTGCAGTGAGGTCTTGCTGGGGCTTGTTTGAAGTTTTTTTCCCCCAACTCTGTCTCCGTCTCTCGCAAGTCAAAAGTGAGGGATTATGCTTGCCTTTGGAATGTGGCCTGGAGGTGAAAGACTCCGAGAGCAACTGTGTTAGAGAGAGAGTGCTTAAGTTGCAGAGAACAAACTTGTGGAGGAGTGTCCATGATGTGATTCTTGAAGGTAAGATCACGTCTCTTCTCCAAGACCAAGTTGGTAAAACTCTATACGAAGTTGGTGCTTTCCAGAATGAGACTCCAGGAGGAGGTACAGACTCTGACCCCTTTAGGAGGGGCTGAGAGGAGAGGAGAGGCTGAGCTGGGAGTTGTAAAGAACAACGTGGGAGAAGAGGAGGACGACAACAAAAGACGAGAGGCGAATCAGAGGGAGGAACGTCGAGAAAGCCCGGGGCAGAGGAGGAGTGCAGTTGGAAAGCCCAACAGGT
>NW_015783357.1:0-1321 GCF_001515625.1 Sinocyclocheilus rhinocerous | reverse complement strand
TAAAAAATACAAGAGGTACAGAAATATGGAGAAAATACATATAAACCACACATACTGTACAATGAGTCTGAGACCACCAGTGAAAACTCTTATAATTTACCATTCAAATTTATTCTCAGATTTTAGTTAGTGGCTTAAAGTGAACAATGTTAAATATTTATTAAATAGCCTATCAATTTACTTCTTTGTTTTATTTATATTTTTAAATAGCTAACGACCTTTTATTATATTATTATTATTTCTTAAATTATAAATCCTGATTTTCATTGAGGTCTCATGACTTATCATAATCATGATATCTTATCATGATATATCAAAATCAGATTATATTCCTGGAATGCAGCATCTGTAGGTCATAATTCACCTCAGATATCGAACTGAGATATTAGCAGCAACAAAGGAAGTTCCTTTTGGTAACCAGGAAATAAACTGGATAACAATCAGTTGTCCCATCATTAGAGTCATTTGAAATGGTTTCTTCTCTGTGGTCACATGACTTTACACGGATCTGCATTTGATGGTGATGTTATGGAGGCTTGTGCTCCATTCATACTGAGACTGAGTCCCCGGAAGGCACCAAAAAAAGAGTTGTCACTTTTGGTGGGGGTCTTGCTTTTTAAGTTTGCACTCTGTACAGGTGCCTGAAAAATGTACATATATTATAAGTTAGCCAGCATATTCTGCTATTTCAGCACATATCATTTTTAAGTGATGAAAAACAGCACAAACGTACCTTTGTGAAGCGGTGAGGGCTTCTATAATGTGCCCTTATTGCGGTTCTTTCTGCATTCTTCTGCGCAAATTTGGCTTGCCTCTGTTTCCTGCTCAGACAAAATACAAACAATTACATTATAAATTATGCAATAAAGATCGGATAATAAGTATCTAATAATTTTATAAGCGTATTTTAGTACCTTTCCCTGTGCAATTCTGCTTGGTAAGTCCTTAACCAGGATGAGTCGTGTGCTGTCTGACTGTAGCAGCAGGGGGCGCTCTTCCTGCGGACGGTCTTGCCTTTCCGGCTAAATCCGTCCTTATCGCCGCTCACGCAGCTGCTCAGCTGTCGGAAGGGGGCACCCAGGGATTTCTTCACCACGGAATTCATCTCTCCTTTAGCGTGTGTTTACGAACTTGAGTCTTTCTCAAATTCGCAAAAAGTGACAGCCTACTGAAATTCAAGAGGAAGTGTATTCCAGCTTCTCCAGTTTCATACGTCCCAGTCTAATAAATAAATGTAAGCACAGGCTGCATTAAAACCTAGGAAAAAATTATATATACCAATCAATTTATAGTAAACAACACTGAAAAAAAAGTATATATA
>NW_015783356.1:0-1321 GCF_001515625.1 Sinocyclocheilus rhinocerous | reverse complement strand
ACAGACAGACACACACACACACTCACAGACACACACACACACACAAACACACTCACACACAAACAAACAAACATACACACAACAAACACACACACTCTCTAACACAAACTCTCACACTCACTCACACACACAGTCACAGTCACACACACACACACACCACTTCATTTTCTGCCTTTCACTTCCTTTTTAAAAAATTAAAAAATCTTTATTTTAGTATTTGTACATTGGTCCTGGAAATGTGATGAGTCTGAGTTTCTCATGGATAAAAATGAGCCCGTCAAACGTCTGACACATTTGACTAAATTTAGGTTCAAATTTATGTTGAATTTATTATAATTCTGACATGTGCAAAATAAGCCACCATGAAATCAAACCCCAACGCTTTTATTTTTAAATAATTTTTGCACTGTATATTATGAATGATTTATCCGTGCACATCAATATTTATGTGCATATCATTATAATAAACACTGCAACAGCCCATAAAAAATGTTAATAAAATCTGCCTTTTAACTTGAAAGAAATAAAGATTTGACATTAATCGAGATAATTATCGATATCGACTGATATGAAAAATAATATCATGAATTTTTTTGGCCATATCGCCCAGCCCTAATTACATGATTACATATCATTCACACAACAGCAATAAATGAGTCATAATTAACTGATACGCTCTAATTCCTCTTCTTCATCTCTTAAATGTTCCTTTCTAGAATATTCTACCGCTTATAAACATGCCGCAATCATTTCAGGTTTAAGAAGAGTTTTCTTATTTCATCACTGCTTCAACATTAATGTTTATTTGCATTATCACTCAGTAGATTATCTGATCATGAGTTACTGTGTCTTTGGGAGGCTTTTGTCGCAAACAGATAAAGTGCACTAAAATAAACACTTAAATGTGTATTTTGGATGTTTTCGTTCCACAGGTCTGAAAGAAGACTTGATTACGGAGGAAAAATAGATCAAAATCTCAACATTTCCAGAAGGAATAAAACACTCTGGAAGTCAACGGCTCATCAGCTGTTCGGATAACAACATTCTTCAAAATATCTGCTTTTGTGCTCAACAGAAGAAAGAAACTCAGACAGGTTTGGGGGGTTTTCACTCCTTTAAACAGATCGAGTGAATGTGAGGAAGAACTTCTGTGCTTAATATAAGTGCTAAGATAAAAACAGCTCTCCTGAGCAGCAATAAGAATCGGTTTGCTATCATTATAAATATTAATGAGGTGGTCAAATGGCAAACAAACACTCTGTGTGTGTGTGTCTCTCTCTGTGTCTCTCTCTCTATGTGTGTGTGTGTCTCTCTGTGTGTG
>NW_015783355.1:0-1314 GCF_001515625.1 Sinocyclocheilus rhinocerous | reverse complement strand
TAAAAAAAAATAAAAATTTTTTTTTTTACAGTTCTAATAAACTCTTTTAAGCTTTAAATCAACCCTATAGTTTAGTGAGAGAACTATATAGAGAACTATAACAATATAGTTATTATTAATATTTTGATTCAGGTTTTCTTCCCTATTTTAATTGTAAAATTTTAGTAATTTCGTTGTGTCGTTTTGTCATTTTAGTGGTTTTATTTATTTATTACATAATTTTCTTTTATTTTCATTAAATTTTTGTTTTCATTAATTTACATTAATTTTTATTTCAGTTTTAGTTATTTTAGTACATTAAGAGAAATGCTGCATTGGCAACTAGCGGAGTAAAAAAAAGTTTTATATTTGATTTCAGTTAACATTTGTTTTATTTCAAGTAACAAAAATGTGTTTTTATGGTTTTAGTTTCCGTTTTAGTAAACTATAATAACCCTGGCCTTCATCTTTATGAAAAACAAATCAGAATAAAAAAAGACTCTATCCAGTGTTATTTTAGTATCAATTAGATACTATTATAGTTTTTATTAATAGTTTGAATTAGTTTATATTATTATATTTTCTAGTTTTTGTTAAAAAGTTTTAGTAATTAAATAGTAATGTCATGTTTATTAGTTTTTTTTAAACATCCATATAGTTTTTATAGTTTTTTTAAATTTCTGTTTAAGTTATTTTAGTACATCAAGTTAAACTAAATGAAAATGAAAAATGTCTTCTTGGGAACTAGTTACATTAAAACATTTTAAATGACTTGATAAATTGTTTTAAATATTTTATTTCTGTTAACATTTACCTCAAGTAACTTTTTTATGGTTTTAACAATCTGTGTTATGTTTGGGTAGTTAATATTCCCCTAGAGATTGCGGCATGTGACAGTATGTTTTAAAAAGCATTCTCATTTTTACCAACAGATATCTAACCAACATGTAAATGAATGATCGCATTCGTGTTGAAAGATTGTTTGAACGCATCTGTTCCTTGAGACGTGTGATATGCTTCATCTATAAAGCTGCAGTAACTAACAACCGCAAGACTAGCAGATACAGTAAACACAGTAATGTTGTCAAATATTATTATAACTTAAAATACCTCTTTTTTTTATTTGAATATATTTTAAAATGTAATTTATTCTCCTGATCTGAAATCTGAATTTTCAGCAGCCAGCACTCCAGTCTTCAGTGTCACATGATCCCAAAATTAATTTCTTATTATCAATGTAGAAAACAGTTAAGCAGCTTAATATTTTTGTGGCAACTGAGATACATTTTCTTGGATGAATAAAAGTTCAAAAGAGATATTTTATCTCTAACAAAT
>NW_015783354.1:0-1321 GCF_001515625.1 Sinocyclocheilus rhinocerous | reverse complement strand
TGTTGTTGTTTTTCCCAAGAAACTCGTCAATGTATCCTCGGAGGTGCTCAGTGTCCACATTTTACCCCCTTTGACAAAGCATTTCCAAATTAAGTACACCAAAAAGGTAACCATCAACCTATAATATTCCTAATATTCCGGAATATTTTAGTATCTGAACTCAAACAGCGAAGAGGTGCAATGAACATAAAATGTCAAGAAATGTTTAGGCTGTATTTCATTATTATTGTTTTCTTTTATTGTTTTCTTTTTTTGTAATAAATACATAATGTTTTTCATAAAGAAAATAAAGCACGTTTTAGGACCATTAAGATGGTAGTCCTGTTTTAAATGCAGTGCCGACTGGTTCCGGGTCTTGCTTACACTGTTACAGTGAACTTCCAGCCAGATGAGTGGCGTTACTTTTCTGATAACATCAGGATTCACTGCAAGGTGAGAACATGTTTTCGTCTGATGTTTGCACATGCAAATTCTGACAGGACTTAGAATGGCTGTGATGTGTCTGTGTTTGTGTTGTTTTTAGGGAGAGGAGAACTTACTGGTTCCTGTTCATGCATATCCTGTTATCAACGATCTTCACATCCCATCTCACATCAGTCTTCCCCCAGTGCCACTTGGGCAGAGGCATGCAATGATAATCATAATTCACAAGTAACATGTAAAATAACTGTATGCTACATTTTTGTTATAAAACTGTCTATGATGTATGTGTGTATATAATACACTACTGTTCAAATGTTTGGGGTCAGTAAGTTTTCCCTCTGTTGATATGTGAAAAAATGTTTAAAAAAAATTTACTTTCTTTTATAGTGCCAGTCATGTGATTCCACTTAGCTGCAATTGTCCAAGAGATTTTGAGTTCCAAGTGCATTGCCTTCAGATCCATAAGGCTTTCACTGCCAAACCACTGTCGGGTAACCAGGTTCCTTCACATTTGACATATCTACAGAGCAACGAGAACCTGTATAGCTGCATAAATATTGAAAGAACTCTAGTTAGTGATCAGTTATATACTAGAACAGTAGACTTTATGTACTGTACTTATGTTATCCATATGTTAATCAGGGATTATTCCGGCAAATGGAAAGACTGTTAAAACAAAGTGACATTTGCACCTCTGCGATACGGTACAGCTGATATCACACTGCAGCTTGTCATCTCTCTGTTCAACTCTAAACCTGTCATCTTCACAGTGACGGGTTCCTCATCTCCATACCTGCTGCTCAGGTAATACACAGATAAAGTGAGAGGGGACATCGGATGCAAGTTTCCACAAGTATGATTCTTTAGGGTCTTCATGAAATGTCTGTAACATACTTTG
>NW_015783353.1:0-1321 GCF_001515625.1 Sinocyclocheilus rhinocerous | reverse complement strand
GTGTGTCTTACCATATTATTTTAGTGTATTATCTTAATTATGAACTCACTGGTTTGTAATGCAAACAGTTTTACCGTTTACTGCACGTTGCTATTCTTCTCGTTATTTCCCTATAGCGGCTAATCAACCGTAAGTCTCGCCCTAGGCTTACTTGCACGTTTAGGAATAAGGTGGATACAATCATTGTTTTGTTTTTGTTTGTTTGTTTCTGTCTGCATTAATATTATGTTAGCTTGCTTATATTAGTCACATTTAAAGTCAACATGAAATAAAAATTGACATATTTACTTTATTAATATTAATTCTTGGTTTTATTTCATCTGTTCATTTTTTTTTTTTTCAAGAAATGTTTTTTCTCAACAACAAAAAAAAGTCATAAATTTGAGGTCTGAAATGACTTTTGATTTTGCTGACATCACCAAGCCCTCTGAACCTCCTGAATTACACTGAATATCCTGTTTCATATAGAAATATTTCAAATTACGAATGTTGCAAATGCTGCCTTTAATGTATTTTTTATCTCCATTCTCTTTAAGATTCAACAGTTTTACTTAAATTAAAATCCTTTCAAATAAAATTGCCTTCCTGTACAGAAGGTAGGCAGGACTGTGATTGGTCATTAATCAAACTCACCCATATGAGAGCTGATTGTTCTGTTCACTAGTTTTCTCAGGGATGTTCACATTTATATTTGAGAGTTAAATTCAGCTTCCAGCGAGTTCTTTTATTTATGCTGCTGATTTATTTCAGATTCTTTTCTGTTATTAAATTGTATTGTTTGAACACAAATGACCAAATTCTGCTTTTAAGGATCTCATAGAATCATATAGCAAAGTATTATTGCTATAGTGCCTTTGAAAGCTGAGACAATTTGTATGCACATTTCAAATTTACAATCTGTCTCTACCTGAAAAACAGACCATTCATGTGCATCCATGTTTTGGCACAATCAAATGCTTTGTAGAATGAGAATGTCCCATCATGAATGTGATGTAAAGCTGTTAGCTATTTTAATAGAAAAATGTGTTCCGTCGGAACTTCCTGCATCAAAAGGAAATACATAAACTAAGAAAGAAAAACAATGCTATGCCAAGTGATTTAAGCATTTGCCAGATTATTTTATTTGAAGCGACATGCATTGCATTCAAGGTACACATTTAGTCCATTAGTTCATGCATCACATTGTAAAACACGATACGATATGGAATTTGTGGAAGCGAATTTGTAAAGTGAAATAAAATGGAACGAAAACTGCCTGTCGAATATTATAAATCGCATTTTTAAACAGATTGAATATTTTGGAAGTGAACTCTAGAAGGTG
>NW_015783352.1:0-1320 GCF_001515625.1 Sinocyclocheilus rhinocerous | reverse complement strand
GTAGAATGTCTAAAGTGGACTATCGAAATAAAGTGTAACCGTTTTCTCTATACCATTGTGTTCACTGGCTTATGCCGATTCCGACAATGTGTCATTTGTCATTTTCCTTAAATGTGACTGTCCGCCATATTGAAGCAAATTAAAAAAAAAATTTCTCGCTATTCCTACAAATTTTGTCCAATTTTATCCAAAATCAGCTCAGATGATCTTTGGACCGAGCCGCACAGAAATTACAGAACAGATTTTTGATATTTGATTTGCTATCATTCCTGAGAAATATCTCTCCAAATGTGACCCTGCCTGTGTTAGCTTAGCATGCTAAATGGTTATTTTGTAAAAGTTACTTCTGTTCCAAGCACTGAGTTTTTCTGAGAATTAAATAAACTGAAATGATTAAATATAACATGCCTTGCATTTTTATAAAAATTCTTCATTTTGAGTTCATTCTCAGTTGAACTACTGAACTTCGGCAGGTGTGTGAGCATGTGCCTGGCCAGTGGTGCACCGAAATGATTGATAGGCATCTGATCCAGAGATTGTGGGTCAGAGTCCCCTGTGGGACATCTTTATAAAATTGTGTGTAAAGTTGTGTCAATTAGATTCCTTTATAATCCCAATAAGAGTTGTTGTTGTCTACCTCTAGGATTAGAAGTCTGTTTTGTTCATTCTGTGTTCATTCACATCTGAACCTCTGGTCATTTTGAGTTGATTCTCACTTGAACTACTGAACTATGGCATCTGTGTGAACACATGTCTGCCCAGTGGCACAACAAGCTGAGTGACAGACATCTTACCCAGAGATTGTTAGTTGTAGAGTCCTGTGTGGGACAAATGTATAAAATTGTGTGTAATGTCATTTCAATTCCTTTATTATCTAGGTAAGCATTGTACTAATCTTTAATCCTCTTGGATTGAACATAATAGTGTTTTTTTTCATTCTGTGTTCATTCTCATCTGTTCCTTCTGTTCATTTTTAGTTCATTCTCACCTCTACTTCTGAACCAGCTGTTTTTCATGTACATTCCATTTCTGCAGTTTTTGCTCTTTCTGCTCTGCATTGCGCTACAACCCCAACATTTGAATGCTTGAAATGCTTGCTGTGCTGTTCTGTTTGTGGTGCCTTCGGGGCTTGGCCCCGTATTGCTGCTTGCAGCTATATTTTACTTTTGAGCTTGTAAGACGCCGTTAACAAACGCTCTGATCAGCACTGTCATCGGAAATCACCCTTAGCCTAACAGATGAAAGGACAGTACGACAAAGATATCACTTTTCTCCGTGGACATTCAAACTAATGTTTTATTGTGAATATGAGATTGAGCT
>NW_015783351.1:0-1321 GCF_001515625.1 Sinocyclocheilus rhinocerous | reverse complement strand
AGAAGCATGTAGTCTCTGTTACCCTTAATGGAAGATGTTTGAAACCATTTTTATTGATTTCTGTGACTTTTCCAGGTCTATAAATCACTCTTTTAAAACAAGCCTTCCTTATATATCCCAGTTTTCCAAGACCGTGGGAATCCAGGTTCTTCAAAGAAAGTAAAATATCCCTTAAAAGTCAAATTGCCCTGGAAATTTAGAGTTTTAGAGCATCTGGCTTCCTATCCTGCTAACTAAATAAAACGGGCTGATAAGGAAGGTTAACTGTAACTGAGCTAGTGAGGAAATGACACGATTTCTAAAATATTTTTCATAAGTCATGGCCTGACAGCTTGAGCCAGATTTCTTAGGCTCCATGCTGAAAACATGAAACACTATTCTAATATTTTATGTTTGAGTAAAGATAATATTCCTGCTTCAACAGTTTGTTATTCCAGAGATTTCTCTACTGTGATTGGCTGTGCTCCAGTATCCATAAAAATGTAGAAAGATCAAGGGCGTGTTACAAAATAAATCCAGGTTCGCTTGAACTTGCGTCACTCTTTCTCCTCAGCACAGCAAGCTGCTGCAGAAAAGAGTGGATGATATTGTGGTTTATGAGGATCTGACGGGAGAAGTTCGATTCTCCAAACACCTCCCGAACCCTCACAACCTCAACAAGTGAGTCCTGCGGCCACATGAACGAGTGGATCTGTTATTAAGAATGAGAGAATTCTGTTAAATTAC
This sequence comes from Sinocyclocheilus rhinocerous, assembly GCF_001515625.1. Classification (NCBI taxonomy): domain Eukaryota; kingdom Metazoa; phylum Chordata; class Actinopteri; order Cypriniformes; family Cyprinidae; genus Sinocyclocheilus; species Sinocyclocheilus rhinocerous. The sequence goes on along the minus strand of NW_015783351.1, from coordinate 595 downwards.
ATAATTTATAATGTGAAACTGAATAAAATAACGTAGAACGGGACTTGATTTTATCCATCAGTATTTGATTGGATCATGAAAGCGGGCTGTGATATTATTGGTTGATTTAATCTTTCCCCTCCCACTTGATTACAACGAGAAGATAAATATCATACAGCTTAATGAATTTTAAATCAGTAACATTTATTAACAAATAATAAGTAAACAGAATCAAGTCACAATTATTTTTTATAGTGCTTAATACAACACAGATTACTTCAAAGCAGCCGATGGTAATAAATAAGAAAAATGTTGTAATGTTTTTCAATTTCAGAAATTCATTTTCATAATTTTTTTTTTTTTACTATTTGTATTTTTATAATCACAACATCAATTTCAACTCTAAAGCAGGTTTACAGTAGATAACACTTAGAGTTAAGTTAAATTATTCAGCGACCTCAATAGTTTTAAGTACAGCTAAATCAATTTTTTTTTACTGAATATTAAGTATCATTGATGCACTGTTATAGTTTTTGTTAATGTTTTTTTAAATTTTATATTTTATATTTTCAGTCAGTTTTAGCAATTTTGTTATTTTTTATTTAATATATATTTT
>NW_015783350.1:0-1321 GCF_001515625.1 Sinocyclocheilus rhinocerous | reverse complement strand
TTAATTATGAATTGTGTGTGTGTATATATATATTTATTTATTTATTTATTATACAACATATATATAATACTATATATATATATATGTGTGTATGTATGTAAGGTGCTGGTTCAGTTAGGATGCTGTCTATGTAGTCAATGAGTCCATTCACTAGGTTTGGAAACAGAAGTCAGAAATGAAGGTCAGACTGTGACTGAAAGTGTCCCATGTTACCCTGAAGTTGTTGAGGGCGATCTTGTGCGTGTTGGCGTGTGTGGTGGCCAACGGTTTGAGGACGGCGGCGTGATCTCCTCTGGCCTTCAGCAGCTCACCCAGCTTCTTCAGCACGGTTGCGCCGTGGGCCGCCACCGCCGCGTTTCCCGCCAGATCAGACTGAGCGATGCCCACGAACTTTGGGAACAGCTTCTGAGTCTCCGGATGCTCCTTAAACAAACTGAAGAGACAGAGAACATCAGGCAGGCCTCAGCAGACCACAGTGACGTTAATCAGGATCGCGTCGGGACTGACCGGGTCAGAACTTCTCCTCCGTGACCCTCGAAGTCGGCCTCGATGCCCCCCCAGCATTTCAGAACCAGGTCGTGATCGGCCATCGTCTGCATGAGAAAACAAACCAGAAAAAGCACACCTGTCATTAATAACCAGCCAAAATTCTTCTGCGAACATTTCAGCCGTTTGGAATTGCATTTGCATCGTTATACAAGGCGTTTATGGGCGATGCGTTTCAGTATGTGCCGATCAGTTTAGCATCACATGGCCTTCGCTTCACTCATGACCGGTATTAAGCCACTTTCAGCTCTAAAGCTACTTTAAATCTATATGACCTCCTGAACTTATGTCAGACAGGAGAGCCTATGGTCTTGTTTGCACACATTAAACAAAAAATGAGCGCTGTGAGTATGCATGTTTTTAGATGGATGATTGACCTTGACATTTGACCTCTAAAGAACTTTTAAATTAGCCAAATTAGTACCATTTGTCCAATAACTACCTTAAAATAGATTATTTTTGCATTAATCAAAATAATGTAGCATCTATTGTAATTATTAATATTCCCTGCATTATTACTAGACGCTGCAGTGAAGTTCATTAAAGTGCAGCGTGTTGCATGAGGCGACTCGAGTTATTTCAGTTTGAGGCTCCAGTGATCTGCTTGAGGACGTTGAGGTTTCAGTGAACGCTCCATAGATCCCGTCTAGTCCTGTGCCACAGCCACACACTCCACTGTTGATTTACAAGCCAATAAATCAGCATTTTAACTAAGAAAACTATAACTATACATTTTAACTAAGTTTATTTTACCTTGAACTGTTTTTTTTTTCAT
>NW_015783349.1:0-1319 GCF_001515625.1 Sinocyclocheilus rhinocerous | reverse complement strand
TGACCCTTATGACTGGTTTTGTGCTCCAGGGTCACATATTAGAAATCCATGGCTTTGTAGTAAGTTTACTGGAAACCATCCCTCTTCAGGCTAAACAAGATCAAACCACACTAAAGAATCAAAAATAAAAATTCTACATTTACATTAACCATGAATCATGCATATTTTGTCCCATATGTTATCACAACAACTGAGATAATTCAAGATCCTGTTTCGATTCCACATCAAAACTTATTTTCTATAACTAATGGACTTTTAATTAACTGCTTCATTATGCACTTCAAATGCAACAGAGGAAGAAAAAAAAAGAGAGCAGACCTCTTCATCCATGAGGTGTCTTTCCTTAGTTTGCATTTATATTTATTCATTCACCATATTTTTTTCTTTCTATCCAAAGCGACTTACAAATGCAGAACATCACTAGCTTTGTATTTAATTTGTACCAAACAAAGCACCGTCCCGCTGTCTTTCATCTCCTAACACACAGCTTGTCTAAAGCAACCGCACCTCCTGCTCTTTGAGGACTCTTGTCTTTACCTTCAGCTTCATCATGGAGTCCTGACACAGCTTGTCTCCGCGTGTGGCCGTCACTTCATCAATCCCAATCAGCTTGGCCTTGTAACGGACGCCGTTGCCCCTGAAGCGCTGAATCAGGGCCTGCTCGCTGTGATCCCGACCTGAGCAAACACCACAGAGAGATGCAGCGAGACTGCAATTCATAAATCATGTAGTCATTAACCCTTAGAGCATGTTATGCTGGAATATTTGCAGATATGCACAAGGTCAGTGTATGGTAAGAGTTCCAAAACACAGCACAGCAATTCCATAGTTCATGAATATAAATTAAATATAAAATTATCAAAGCAATTAGAGATTATTTGGATTACTTTTAAGTATGTGTGTGTTTTCCATATCTTTGTCCTCTAAACTGCCATTAGTGGTACTTGCTTTGGTTTATGGTACCCTTTATACTTAGGTGTATAACTCATTAATGGAGCTTCGTATCGTATCATAAGCCTGTTTCGGCCACAAAATAAAAAAGGTAATTGTGACTTTGTATCCCATAATTCTGACTTTGCTTCTCACATTTCAGAATTTTGTTTCTCAAAAATGTGAGAAAAAAGTCTCAGTTGTCTGAGAAGTCTGATATACTGTAACCTCACTTTCTTTCTCGCAGTTTATGACTCACAATTCTTACTTACTTTTTTTCCCGCAGAATTCTGTGTTTACATTTTGCGATTCTGTTTTTTTTTGCTTCCACCACAAAATAAAAATACAACTAAAAAGTAACAAGTTGTTACAATGTAATTATACATTTA
>NW_015783348.1:0-1321 GCF_001515625.1 Sinocyclocheilus rhinocerous | reverse complement strand
CATTCTTGAGAGAAGTATAGCAATGTCCAATTCATGAATCGATCATTCTTTCAGTGAATAATGACTTTGTCTCTTTCTCACAGAAAATGATCTATATTTACATGGCCCGCAATTATGGATAATAATACCACCAAGATACTTTTAGGGTGCTGTTGCATCTTTTTTGAACATTCAGTCACATCTATTGTGATTGCATGGCAAGAACGCCCAGTACACTGCTCAAAATCTCTTCTTTTGAGTACAACAGAAGAAAGAAAGTCAGATGAGTTGGAAGTGAATTGAGTAAATTTTCAAAGAATTTTCATTTTAAATGAATTGTTACATTAATGTCTGCACATTTTTATGGATTTCGTCTTTTGGAACTGTTTGCCTACTATGTAACCCTTTGCCTATAACTTTTTTAAATGGAGCTTATAAGTGTTTTACTTTATTTTCTGCTTTAAGAGAAAAAATTGACAGCAGTTTTTAGTGCACTCCCCACTCATGTCCAGTCACAAATTGAATGGGCTCTTTATGCATGTTGGGAAATTAAACTTGTGTTGGTTTAGATGTTAAACATACTCTCTGTTATTAAATTAACTCTGAATTGTGCCTTACCATTTCAGACAGATGTTAATGCAATTTATTGCAGCCTACCGAAACTATTTGAACCAGCGTCATTAGAGGGAATATTGGATTTGTACAAGGCTCTCATTGACAATGTCTTACATAAAAGTTTTGGAGTTGGATAAAAGAGCATTTAAAAAGTTGGACGGCCTCCTGTTTAAAAGAATGTGACCAATAAAAGAGCAAATTGTTGGATTTATTTGACTGGGTTTTGGGAAACAACCTGATTTATAATATCACAAATCTGTGTTTCTTTGTTTTCAATAAGCATGCTAAAGCTCACAGCAACCAATGGATCTGCTGTAGTTTTTTAATGTGCCTTTGGCATAAGGCCTTGACACACCAAACCAACATCGAAGACAACAGCAACAACGGCAATAACTATGCAAAGTGCACAATGCAAAAACTGGGCTGACAGATGCTCAATGACAGCCCAATGTTGGCCAAAGAGCAACTGTCAGGTTGATGAGTCACAGGATTGATAGATCAATTAAAAAATAATGACAGAGAAACTGCCTACCCTCTAGTTATCACTGCCTATGCTCAGGTTCATAATATAGTGAAAACAGAACACATCTGGGACTTATTTTACCTAATCATTACTACTGAAATCCACCATCATGTCTCTCAGAAGAACACCACTCTCTGCACTAAACTAACTGCTTGGACCATTCCCTCTATCTCTGTGCAAAACTGGCACTGCCTTTTTTATTTT
>NW_015783347.1:0-1320 GCF_001515625.1 Sinocyclocheilus rhinocerous | reverse complement strand
GAACCTTATGCATCTGTCAAGAGTGGTTTTGTTTCTTAATCCCTCCATGGCATGAAGATTTAAGCTAATACAGTTGTGGGGGGATCAAGATCATGCAGACCAACCTATCCTGTCCTGCCTGCCCCTTTCCAAACAATTGAGCAGGTGCATGTGGTCTTTTTGACAAAACCATAGAGCTGCCACTCATGCCCAATTAAAGTACAATCATGTTTTACAGTAAAAGGCGTTTGAACGTGCTCCTGCCAAGCCCTGACCATATGGATCAAATACAGCTGTGTGGATGAAGTATTACATCAAGCCTTCAGCACCTTACTTTCTAGATAGAAAGCTTGAAAGATCACTGAAGTCTGGATGGTTTCTCATGTGAGAGGTTTGATTGATGGAAACCTTGTTTGTTGGTTATTCAATGCCTTTTAATGAATCTGGCTTCAAAGGTCTAACAAATGGGGCACAAAAAGCATGAATTAGCAGCTTTGTTTACATGACAGTTGAACGGATTATTTCGGCATCAACCATGAAAGTCCTCTTCTTTATTTTAGACATTTAAACACACCTGGAACCATAAAGAGATAATTTTTTGCTGCGGCTATAACCGCATTACCACTCACTTTCTTTGACCCATAAAAACACCTGTACTGCCTTGTGTACACAAACACAACTCATGTTTGCACATCATACCGTATGATGACAGGATATTGATATCGCATTATCATGCGCAGCTCAAACACACGCATATTAAAAGCAGAACAAACATGTCCGTCAAGGTAATCTTGTCTTCCCTCGCTGCTTTGAATGAGACAGAAGGTCTCAGTAATTGCCAACTCAGTCCCAGAGCAATAAAGTGATTCATCGTCTAGATTACATTTTAACAGGAAGTTGATTGAGAGCATAATCCATATTGATTCTCCTGATGGAAACAGGAAATAGCAGAGTTAGAAATAAAATCGTTTGTTGTTCCTGGTGAGAAGGGACCCCAGAGGAAAATGGAAAGCAATTGCGAGCTGATGGGTGGCACTGCCCCCTAGCACCACTCCTTCTAGCCCCACCGCCCTTTTCCTCTCATCTCCCTTTGAGACCAGAGAGACGTCATTAGGGTTGTTGTGCTCTTGGCCTTCACCCCCTGCCACACAACTACACACCGGTGCTCTAGTCTAATTAGGAGGGAAAGATAAAATTTAGCCAGCGCTGTGCACCAAAGTTCAGTAGTCAACAATAACTGACCTTTGCCCTTTTACATGATAACTCGAGCCGTGTAGCTCTGTAATATATTTAAGGTTATGTATTACCGGTAGGATTTGGATGAGAGATGGCATTGGTACT
>NW_015783346.1:0-1320 GCF_001515625.1 Sinocyclocheilus rhinocerous | reverse complement strand
ACTGTGATGTCTTTACCATTGGGTAGGACTGAAGCTGCAGCTGCAGGTGGGGATGTATTAATAAAGGTCTGAGGCAGAGCTGTTGATGCATTTGCAACACTGGGGATGACAGAACAGCGGGTGACCTCCGGCTCAGCAGTAGTTGGATTGATGTTAGTGGCACTCACTGGAATGAGCAAGGAGGGGTTGCCTGAGATCACCACGTGCTGTGGCAGGTTGCTTTGATAACCAGTTACTGCTTGCTGGGGTCCACCAGAAGCACTGGTGATGTAGCCAATAATTGGGAGCTGCGTTGCAGAGTAAAGGCTGGTGGAGAGCTCTTGTTGGGGAGTGTTGTGAGGAGCCTGCAGGAGTGTGTGCGGGGAGATTGTGGAGGCCAGAGAAACTTGGCTGTCTGAGGACGTAAGGGCGGACACTCTGGACATTGGTTTGCCTATGCAGATCCCTCCTCTCTCAGCTAGGTGCAAAGATGAGTGGTTCTTACCCAAGATACTTTGGAGCTCTGAGTTGCTGTTTGCTGCAAGGTGGCTACTGGATACCAACATCAGCGATGTCTGCAGTCCTGTTCTCTCATGAGTGCTGTAGTCTGTTGGAAGCAGAACCTGAGCTTGGGTCTGGAGGCGCAGGTTGTGGTTTTGCTTGTGGCTTTGGTCACCTTCTGACTGGCTAGGAATCCCTTTGGCAGTACTGTGCTTGACCACTGAAATCTCTCCTAATGTACCATTCTGCATTTCTCTGGGATGTGAGTCCGGTTGCTTTGCAATGAAGCCATCTGTGTAGTGTAGAACCACTTGAGAGGGGGTAAGGGCCAGGGCATGAGGGGCAAGGACTGCTGAATGTGGATGGATTTGGATGGGCAGTTGGGCAGAAGGGGAGGACACTGCCAAACCCAAAGGAGCACTCTCTACCTGGATGCATTGACTATGGGAAACATTTGGTATAGAAGAAATCACATGATGATTCTGTGAATCAAGGCTGGATGCTTGGGAGATGACAGCTGTTGTGGCCAAAACCTCTTGTGGCATCCTCCGTGGCTGTGTTGGACTGGTTGTGGATGGCACAATTTGTGAAGAGATATAACTTGTATAGGGTCCTATGAGCTGGAGATTGGGGGGAAGTTGTGTGTATTGGACGGAGCCTATGGTTTGAGGAAGGCTTGTGGAGAGAACTGCAGGATTGGCTGTTAGCACGGTAGGCCCAGAGAAAACTCCCTTGTATGTGGAGCTATTGGAAGAGAATGAAAAGCCAGCAGATGTAGTAGTTGGAGGATATTCCGTCACCACAGTGAGAGCCTTATTTGATGGTGGGGGGCTGTCAGGC
>NW_015783345.1:0-1320 GCF_001515625.1 Sinocyclocheilus rhinocerous | reverse complement strand
TTTCTATACATTATTGCATATATAAATATTATGTATTGCTATATAGTAATATATTTATAATATTATTTTCAATTAATATTGGATATTCTGATTTAATAAATTAGACCCTGATCAAAACTCATTATTTTGAGACTTTGAAGAGAAGATGTGAGGTTAAAGCTAGCAAAAATGGCTGAAAGAAATAACTAAAGTTAAATCGGAGCACTTATGAGCAAGGAAATCACAAAGCAACCTTAAATAAACCTCAAAAAATTAATTTCACTCTCCAGCCACAGTCCTGTTATCACAGCTTCCTCGCTTAAAATGACTCTTGATACTGCAGAAGACACTCGGCTCAAAAAAGGCAATTTTTCATTCCCCCCGCAACAGAAATACTAAAGGCTCCGACTATCTCTGTGTCAAATTGGCAATCAGAGGCAGTTTGCGCCATTACGTGAGTGAATTACGGCCATTTTCACAGCTCTGCGTGAGCGTGAACCAGCGATCGGAGGAAAAGAGATCTGATCCTAATGCCCTTTTCTTCCTCGAGCTCGTCTAAGAGGCTGAGATTTCCCAGCGGAGGGAGAACAGAGTCTTTCCTCCAGCGCCTTCGAGGTTTGCCAGCACGCGCTAATGACTGTCTCTCAGTAATGACTCCGCCGGGGGAGCAGCGAATAATCGGGTCGCCCCGATTGAGTGGGGGGTTGAAGATCCGGTCAGCTTTCTTAACTGCTGTTCGCTTCCCTCTCAATCCGTCTTTATCCATCTCTACCACCCGTACCTTTGTCACCGAGACTGTCTAATTGGCACAAGGAGCCCCTCTTTCTCCTGTGCGAGCGGTGAATCCCTGAATCATTGATGGAGGCGTTTGGAAAAGGCCCGGTCTGGTGTCTGGGTAATGGAGTAAAGCTACACCCACTCTGGGGCTCAGGATCGGGGTTAGATCACATCTTACCTCTAGAGTAACCACAAGCGTGCCATGAAATGACTGCATTCCTGTGCAAAACCTCTTTGTATTTCAACTGTCACATGGTTAAAACGGTGTATCTGGCATCGTTTGCTCACGATGTCACTATCACAGCATTTCAAACCTTCTGTGGAACATGAAACGAGTTTGTATGAAAGCAGACTGTGAACTACATTCTAAAAGTTCTACATTTAAGTAAATCAAAGCCTTTAAATGCAAACCTTCCCCTCGATTACAGCTCTCGATTTTCATTCGTGTTCATGTGTAGTGCTGGGTATTTACTGAGCACATGCAATCTGGAGTACGTGATCGGACTCCAAAAATAATTTGATTATATTACATTTTAAAATGCTCATAATCAGATTACAGTTACT
>NW_015783344.1:0-1320 GCF_001515625.1 Sinocyclocheilus rhinocerous | reverse complement strand
TTGCACATGCACCGCAAACACTCCAAACAGCCAAAGCCAACAGAGAGAACTCAATGTAAACACACAAAGAACTACTGAGAATTAAATCACATAACTGGAAAGGTCTTTTTTCGTCACAATTTGCTGGGCCACAACAAATTCCAGTAACATGTGCTGCCTGGTGAGTAATATGGATTCGGGGAATACCGTATGGATTGCATCATATTTTGCGGTTGAATCACAGATATTATGGCACAATTAGCAGCTTTTCCAAATTATTTCCATACGTCTCCATGTCCTCTGTATTAAAAGGGTCAAGATCCACCCAGAAACATAAAGGTAATTTGTAATGTAAGTTTACAGATGTGATCTCTAACAGCAAGGAAGTCAAAGACTTACGTTATAATAAATAATGCAATTTTGCTTATTGAAAAGCTGAAATTAAACAGCTAACTGGTAAAACACTTCATGCAAAATATATTTAAATAAAATATAATTTTTATTATTCAAATTATTTTTAAAGTACAATTAAAATTAATATAATTACCAAATCAGTATATCTTATAGAGCAGCAATTATTTTTATAATACCATATTTTTTAATAGTTATTAAATCCATTAACCGAGCTTGTATTATACGGTGAATTTTAAAATAATTACAATACAGAAAATAACTGTTGGCAGAGACTGATTGAAATGAATGGTAGCAGTGTAAATAGATATCTGCAATTGCCATGACTTCTCTTATAAAGCAACAGGCAACTTTTAATGCAGTAAATCATTATCAAAATCATTGAAATCACTCAATTTTTTTACCAAAGAGAAATAAGAAAATTCATACTGTATATTGTGGCCATTCCTGGAACATATCACCCGATACTAAGGCTAAAATTGCCAAAACCCAATCAATGCACACAGCAAAGTCCATATTTAGACAGATTCTCGTAAATAAACAATTTCAATTATTGTAAATGTAACAATTTAAGCAAACCAAATGAGTTGAGTCACTGGGTACAAGTCCAAAACTAGAGTCCAAAATTAACACTTACCACGTGCCGAATCCCAGTAAAATCTGGCTTTGGTGAGTAAATAAAATGTTTGCCAGTTGGCTGGTGTCTTAACACATGGTTTAAAAGTAACTATATCTTAGTGAAAGTTTTTCTATGGTGTTTAAACTTTCACTGTGGCTACACTTTTTAGTTAAAAGTGAAGCAAAATCACAATATATTTTTGTGACAGATGCAGTGTCACAAATAACATAATGACCTGTACTATTTTCCACTAAAATGTGGCTAAATTCCAGTGTCATGAGAATAAATACTTTTTTTTTTTTTTTTTTTTT
>NW_015783343.1:0-1314 GCF_001515625.1 Sinocyclocheilus rhinocerous | reverse complement strand
GTGATGCTCCGCAAAAAGATAACCTGTTGCCATGGTTATTTCTGTGTGCAAACCGGAAGGATTAACCTCAGCAGAGAGAAAGGGCTCTTACTCTATCTGTGGCAAGGTGATCAAAGCAGGGGGGAAAGAGAGAGCGTGAGAGAGGAACAGTGAGAGAGAAAGAGAGAGGCCAGTGCAATGTTCTGTCCTTCCATCTAAACTCAACTCTTGCTTGTATGTGATGTTCACACGTTTCTAGAAAATTCAATGCACATTTTATTGTTAGCTGGTGAGCTAACACTTTATAATAAGTAGTAATAATTGATGATGGACTGTTAAATTATTGAAAATTACTGCACCACAAGGTAGTAATATGGTCACAAAACTATGCTTGGTGTTCATTCATTTCCAATATTTCAATATTTCCTGACTTGAGTCAATAATTTTACTTAAACTACAATCAAAGAGCCATTACAAAACTACAGCACAGAATTTTATTTTATTTTAATTTTTTTACTGTGGTAAACTGTAAAGGTGCGGTCACATTTACTGTTGTTTGGCAAATTTTCAAGGGCAAAATCCAGTCATTTCAAAAGGAATATATAGGACTGGCGTTAGGGCAAAAGATTTCCTCATGCAGATTTCGCAACAGGTTCAAATGGCTCATTCGACACATTGATCAACAGAACGCTACTTGCTTTGAAAGTGACTTTAGTTTGACCTGTGCATCTGTGCATATCACTACACTTTTGACAATAGACAATGGCCGGGATATTTTGCAGACATTTTGCTAATGTGACAGCATCTTAAGGCTTTTTGCAATAACTGAAACATTTTGGCAAAAGGTTTAAAGCTATAATGCAATCTTGATCCACAAATTCTCATTGCTAAAATAAGAACATCTGTCAGACAATCATTATAATACTGAAAAAATAATAAAAATTATTGCTATTACTATAATTATCATTACTACTACTACTACTACTACTATTACTATTAAGCAGAGAAGAATGCAGACTGTAAATAGCACTAGCTCACAGTGCATTCAAACTATGATTAATTAATGCAGTTTAATAATCACACAAGACTATATCTTGATTTAGATTTTATTTTCAGTTAATAGCTCAACTCAGACAGGCAGACAGACCGGCTAGATAGAATGACAGAATGATGAAAATATAAATAGAATGCTAGAATGATGAAAAGATAGCTAGAATGCTAGAATGATGGATAGATAGATAGATAGATAGATAGTGTTTAAATATACATACTGTATATACAATATATGCATGTGTATATATATATATATACAGTATATATATATATATATATATA
>NW_015783342.1:0-1320 GCF_001515625.1 Sinocyclocheilus rhinocerous | reverse complement strand
TAATACATACATGCATACATAATATACATATATTTAGCAAAATGCTCCAAATTTGGAAATAAGCATTGGCTAAAAGATCAATCATTGGATTTAAGAACAGATATTGGTTTGTTAAAACGAAGATCAATTAAAATCGAGAAATCAACACCTCGTAACCCTAATGGAAAGACTAACATTTTAAAGAAAGCAACTATCATAACAGCCAGATTGATTTTGTTTTAATGCACACTGGGGGGAAAATCAAGATTTGTGGTATCTTTCATGTCTGTAGCACAAATGGTGTACGATGAGTTACACAATGAAGTTACATAATAGCTGTGATGATGGTCTTATAGCAAATGTCTGAGAAAGATGGGGGTTGGTCTAATAATGGATCAAATTATTCTCAGAAAAGTAGAGTTGGTAATCTGAAGTCTGGCAGCCTGCAATGACGAGTTTAGGACAGAAATAGAGGAGCCGTATTCGTAGCCCCAGAGCCCATTACTAGTTCCGGAGCTCGTGGCACCATCCTGTCTGTGAAGAACGAGCTGGAGAGCCGAGGTGATACCATCACAGCAGGGCCAGTGAAACACTAGCTCCATTCCAGCGCACAGGAGCCCCAGTGATATCAGACATATTCTATAAGCCCAGAGAGTCTGCAGTAATGGGACGTGAGGAGCAGTTAGTCATGTTTGGTTGCACGTGACTAGCATATTGCTGCACTTATGCATATAGCAAGTAAAAACTGATTTGATTTGCTGCACAAATGATGTCTGAAGACATGTGGAAACACAAGCAATAAAGTAAATTTCAAAAACTGAAATAAATATGAAATGAAATAAGATCATATTAGATTAAATAAATATAAGATATAAGATTTATATAATATATAAGATGAAAAATTCAACTAAAATGAGAAATGTCGCCTTGGCAACTAACTGAAGTTTAAGTTGAAGCACTACAATTACTAACTAGAAATACATAAAAACTAAAATGGAACTAAAACTAATATAAAAAAAATAAATAAATTACTAAATAGTAAAATAAAAAATGAAAACAAAAGCACATAAAATTAATAAAAATGTAATTAAAAATAAAGTGAAAATATAAAATAAAAGCTAATTAGAAAAATAACAGTATATAAAAAATGCTAAGATAACCCTGAAAACACCAACCACTCACGCTTTCATCAGAAAAAGATCAATTATAGATTTCAAAACATAAACTAAATGAAACTTAGAAATGTCACCTTGGCAAGAGAAATATGTTTCGGTTGAAGCACTAAAATTACTAACTAGAAATACATCAAAACTACAACTGAACGAAAACTAAAACTGAAAT
>NW_015783341.1:0-1316 GCF_001515625.1 Sinocyclocheilus rhinocerous | reverse complement strand
ATTGACCCTTATGACTGGTTTTGTGCTCCAGGGTCACATATTAGTTTACCAGTTTAGCCCCGTAGTTTAGGCAATGCTTGTCAGTACATTCAGCATATTTCAAAGACAACAGAATTATGAAAGCACAGATAAAGATGTACTAAAGTCCTACTTTACTCTACTAATTGAATTTTAACAAATGTAATCAATTTGATTTGTAATGACATTTTCATTTAATTACAAACAACATGCAATGAAGTGTATTATTTCCATAATAAGTAGGCTATGCTAAAGTGCACTCTTACACACCTCTGATATTAAACTAGCCATCTGTTAGCTGCTCCTGGCTCTTCAAGCTGCTATTAAACTACACCGTTCAGGGATGTTGTATCTCAACAATAACAGTTGTTTTTGCGATGCACACGTTCAAATGTCTGTCTTTGTGTCCCAGGCTCTGGTTCAGCTGCGTTCGCCTGCGGTCATTACCGCCATCAGAGATCGTCTCTGTTTATATACAGTGCCAAATCTCATTTTGTTAATCTCCAAAGACAAAACAGATTTCCACAAACAGTTGCTCATTTCTGGGAGAAAAAGCATTTCAAGGAAACACCCACGCGAGGACAGAAAAGGCATAATTGAAAATCCTGTGAATGGTGAGGTCAGTCTCAGGTTTCTATTATTGAACTCAAAGCACGATTGAATACAGTTGAATTCGCTCTGTATTCTGCCTCGACGTCAAGGTCTGGCTTTTGTACGGCGCTTTCCAAGTTAACCTTTAATGTCGTGCCCTGGCGTCAAGATCGCAGCGATCCAGCCTGCGATCTGAAGTGACCCAGTCGTATCAGGCCAGGTCCGGCTTGAGCAGAAGCCATTTCAATTAGAGCCGGGCCATCTGCAGCCCGTGTTAGGGAATATTGATGGCGCTTTTCATTTAGCGGAGCATCGCAGCCCTTTAAACAGATCTCTCTTAAAATGCCTCTGACATTTCCAAAGCAAATCTCAGGCTTGCTCTTGGTCAGTAATGCTTATGAGCCGATTATGATGTAAATCTTCAAAAGTGTTCTGGCTGAATGCGGTTACTCTCTCCAGCTGCAGGATTCACTCGTACAGTAATTCTGCCGATCAGGCATCAGGTGTGTAGAGTCCAGCAGCAGTGTTACACTAGTGAACAGAGCTGATCGCTGTCTCACCGCTAATGGTTGGAGAGTTTCAAGCCATTTGATTCTTCTAGTGCTTGTAATGTTTAACCCTAAACCTCTGGGGTCAGTATTTTTATTTTTTTTTAATAAATAATTTTTTAATTCTCTGTTTTTCTGCAAGGATGTGTTACATTAATA
>NW_015783340.1:0-1319 GCF_001515625.1 Sinocyclocheilus rhinocerous | reverse complement strand
GGGGGCAAAAACAAAAGTGTTGCGTTTATAATTTTGTTCAGTGAAATTAAACATTACAACACTAACACAACATTAGACATTACACTCACCTGCTTGGTCTTCAACCTGCTGATTCTGTCCAAAAGAGGACTCTATTTCACTGTCTTTTGGGAGAAGAGTTTAACAAACTTGTCAATCTACACTGGGCTCTTCAAACTTATCCCATACAAGAATATAGAGTCCCTGTGGAGGAAAGCACAGACATTTAGAGGAGAAAAACACTTGGTGGTGAGTATTAACTAATGATGAACTAATGAGATCTGGAACAGAGCCAAATAAGGGCAAACAGGAACTGGAAAGTACCAACAGAAAATAACCAGACTAAAGTCCATAACTGTGACAAGATCAAACAAAACAGTGAAATGAAATAAAACAAAGACAAAAAGGAATAATTAATTAATTAACAATTAAATAAAAAGTAAAAAAAAAAAGAACAAATATTAAAACAAAAGATTTAATGAAATAAAACTGACACAAAGAATAACAGTAAACAAATAAATAAATAAATACGGAAAAGGAAAAAATGAACAAAACTATCATTAACAAAAAACTCAATTCAACTAACTCGTTGAATTATTTGATAAAACAAAAATTAAATGTATTTGTTGATTTAATATCTAAACTACTAAATATAAACTTTTTTTTTTATTTATTGGGATGAAATCAACATGTTCATTATTTTACTGTAATATTGACATGTACGTCATGCTATAATGGGTGGTTAACAGGGTGTTGCTAGGGCACTACATACTGGTTTCTAGGGTGTTCTAGGTGCTTTCTTTCAGTTGAAAATAAAGTGTGTTGCTCTGGTCTGCAGATGTGGCTCAGGTTACTCCTTGGTATTTTTTTTTGCTTAATTTATTTATTACCTGTTTTATGGTTCAGCAGGTGAAAATGTTGCATCTGATCACTCAAATCACTAACTATGAGCACTAGTGAGAAATAGTGATTATTGCCTTATTAAAAACTACATTAACTATGGTATTTTGGTCAGTTGTGTAGAGGGAAATTATCAAAACAGCAGCAGAATGAAATGAAGAAATGACTGAGTGATGCACTAAAAGAGTGAAGCAGTGCAGTACTTTTTGATGTGCAGTTATATACGAGTCCAAAACATTGGCTTCATTCATTCAAACCTCATCACTGTTTGCAAACAGATCTAAGTATAGGACGTATCCCAATCACTAACATCAATTTTGTTGAATAACAGTGCTTATCGCTGGGTTGACAAGCTGTTGTAATATGCGGAGAACATTTTGAAAATAACATCTAATCAATAT
>NW_015783339.1:0-1319 GCF_001515625.1 Sinocyclocheilus rhinocerous | reverse complement strand
GTACATGCCACACTGCACCAGAGTATGGTAGTGCGGCAGAAACTCGATCCGCTCTTCAGTCGCCGCAGTCAGCTTCTGATTCGCAGACTCAAACAGGTGCAAGGTTTTCCCATCCACCAGCTCCTCTGTAGCATCAAAACACATAAATCCACATCAGTACATCAATTAAACCCTTCAGAACGAGTGACAGGACTGAAAACTATCTTTACTCCTCATGCTACCACATGCAAATGATTTCAAGTTACTTTTTACAGCTTACAACTTCAAATACAATTTAAGTTTCAGTTTTAAAATCATTGAAAACGTTTAAAAACTGTAAACAAATAAAATGACATATGTAAATAAATCATATTTTATTTACTATTTGCAGTTTTGAAATAAAATATGTAAAATATATGAAATATTTAAAAATAGATTGAAAAACTGTAAACAAAATCAACTAAGTAAATTTAATTTTTTTAAATACTTAATGTACAACTTTTAGAGCTTTTATAGTAAAAGTAAAAAAAAAAATACTTTTTTTTTATTTTCATATGCATAACTGTCAACAACAAAATGTATTTTGTAAATGTATGTATTTTTAAATAAAATGTAAGTTTTGCTTTTGAAATAAAGTTGATTTATATTTTATTTTATTTATATTTTAAAAAATAACCAAATGAACATGCATGCAAATTAAAAAAATATATATAATTACTTTTTTGTTTTGAAATAAAAAAATATCGAAACAAAAACAAAACGAAAATAGATGAGCAAATGAATATAATACTACATTTTAAAAACGTTCAGAGTTCCTACTGTAAAAAAAAAAAAGAGCACTACTGTTTTTACATTTTTCAAATGTAAAACTGTAAACAATAAAATACAGCACAGAACATAGATACATAAAGTTAAAATTTTTTACTTTTTTACAATTTTAAATCACAATAAAAATATACTTAAAAACTAACAAAGCGACCAAAAAAATAAAAACGACACAATGAAATCAGACAAGTAAATACAAGCCATATTTAATTTTTCAAAATAAAAGTTTTGAGCTCTTACTGTAAAGTTCTGCGTCGATCTCTCCTCGGTCCGTCGTGCTGATAACAAAAGTCTCGTTTGTCGACAGTGAAAACTCCTAAAATGAAAATAAACCCATATGGTTTACCATACAGATGTTATTTTACCCTGGTAAACAGGGCGGCGTTACCTGCAGAGATGCAAACAGGTAAAGCACATGCTCCACACGGAATTTCTTTTAAAGATATTTGTTTTACATGCTCATTTGTAGTTACTTTAAGGCATTTTTTTAAATATTTTTTATTACTTTTATTCTT
>NW_015783338.1:0-1319 GCF_001515625.1 Sinocyclocheilus rhinocerous | reverse complement strand
AGATGCGTGCCGTGACTGAAGCAGCCTTGAAATGGTGCAAATCAGCCTGTCTGAGGCTATAGACACAAAAACAGGATGATCCAGCATAGAAATTGGATTTGAACTGGATTTCATTACAACCTGTTTGACATCTCTGTAAGCAGAGCAACAGATTTGCTTCATGTATACGGTAGCTTGTGCATTTTTGTTTTGGTGGAAACCCATTTCTGCTTCAGAGTAAAAAAAAAAAAAAAATGAAATTAAAAGTGAATTATGACTTTTTCCCCTGATACCTTTATTTACTGTAATTATGATTTTATATCTCACTATGTGACTTAATATCTTTAATTTACAACTTATTTTCTCATAATTGACTATCTTACAATTTTCACAATTTATTTCTTATTGTGACCACTTTATATCTCACAATGAATATTTCCTGTTTTTAACTCTCATATGCCCTTTTATATCCCTCCCCCTTATTTATTCATTAATTCATTCATTCAATCATTAATTCATTTATTCTGTTCAGAAATTTGGGGTCAGGAAGTTTGCTGCTCAAGAAACATTTCTTATAAGTAATGTTGAAAACAGTCATACTGCTTAATAGTTTTGTGGAAACAGTGATACATACTGTATTGATTTTTTTTATTCAATAGTATAATACTTAAAATAAATAAAAACATAAAAAATTATATACTGTACATACATAATATATATGTATATATATATTTTAATAAAAACAATTGAAGTTTCATTTACTTTTTTGCATAGAATACATGAAAATATTAAACCTTTTTCTAAAATAAAAAATTAAACATAGTGTTAATGGTACAGTAGCAAAACCAGTCTATGTAAATGAGCTCAGTTATCATTGGCTAAACTCTTTGCTTCTGACAAACACACTGTGGTTTATCAGAGTGGGCCATATAAGGAAAATCTTGTTTTATGTTTTACTTGCATATTGTTCTTTAATGTTTAGATAGACGGTACGTCTCCCTTGAAATGTTTTCCATCAAAATTATCGCAGATGGACTTTTGACATCACCCAGAGTTCAGCACGTGCTCCGCAGTAAGACGGTTGGCAGTCGTGCGGTTTGGGATGCTGCCCAGATGACTCTACGCTGCTCGTTTGAGCGATGAGGGGACAGTTCGCTGTTTTTCATTCTGATCCTGTGTCGGGGGAAATGAAACATTAAAGCAATTTCCTGAAGGGTAGAGAGACAGTAGCAAGAGGGAACATTCCCATCCTCTCAGAGTTCTCTCGTGGAAATTAGCAGAGATGACTAAAGTCATCCTCCTAAGGCGTTAGTAAGAACACTGATCGACCTTGAGTCAAA
>NW_015783337.1:0-1318 GCF_001515625.1 Sinocyclocheilus rhinocerous | reverse complement strand
TTGCTGCTCAAGAAACATTTCTGATTATTGTCAATGTTGAAAACAATTGTGCTGCTTCACATTTTTTCAGGATTCTTTGAGAAATAGAAAGTTCTTAAGAACAACATTTATTTAAAAATGCATTTTTGTACCAATGTAAAAGGCTTTTCTAATTTTTTTGTATCAATTTAAAGTATCTTTGCAGGATGAAAGTATGGATTTTTTTTAATTATATATAAAGCCTAAACTTTTGAACAGTAGTGTGCAGTATGTTGCTTAAAATGCTCACTAAGTTTGGAACAAGTATAAGTCTTATACTCAAAATATGTACATGATATTTCATTTTAATCTAATAAAATGTTAATACTTCATTGATTTTTTTTTTTTCAATTACATGTGAAGAGGCTTGCAGTGCTAATAGGATTAATTGTTTATTTCATAGCTTCAGCACCGGTCTTTGTACAGAGTCCTTTTACCATTAGCGTCCCGACAATTAGTGTGTTTCCATTCTCGTCATTTGGTGAGTATCAGGAAAAACTTTTTAATGTACACTTAAAAAAAAAAAAAAAGTCAGTAAAAATACGGCCCACTGCTCTGTTAATATTAATGAATTTTCTATATTGATTTTTTACAGGTGTATTTAAAAAAAAAAAAAAATGTAAATGCATTGTGTAGTGTTTTAGGGTCAAAGGAAATGTCTGTAAATGTAGCAGACAATGTACTTTGTAATTTAGTGTAGAATGTTGACCATCTCTGAGCCCTTTGTTTTTGCATACATCTTTGCTCTTCAGGATCCAGAACAGCAGGTCCTCGTCAGAGACTGCAGCCGCGTAGGAGACGAAGATAGCCTTAAGAACGGCCTGAGAAACGCCTGATCAGAACTCAGTCAAGAGGCCAAAGTCAGTTTGTGGTAGTTTTTTTGGAGCATGTACATTTTCATGGTAAAAAAAAAAGTAAAGCTATATTAACCACAAACTCTTACTAAATAAGACAGAAATGTAAATGCAGATGTGTTTGTGTCTACTGTCCAAGTCTCAATGGTATTAACTTTAAACTTATGTTAATCTGTATATTTTACAATTACAGATGTGTTTGGAGTGAAAGTTGCAATATTGTGTGATCAAAACTTTTAAAAATAATTATACACCTTTATATAGTGTTATACTGGTGTAAATTATCTGTAAATTATACTAGTGATTTATTCACTGATGCTGTCTATCTATTCACAGATGTTCATTTTAGCTTTATACTGTATGTTTGAAATGTATTTGTGTGTATTAAACATTGTTTAATGGCAAGAATTTTTAAAATTAGGATGTTAAATACTTATTTTTCATAT
>NW_015783336.1:0-1319 GCF_001515625.1 Sinocyclocheilus rhinocerous | reverse complement strand
CTTAAAGAGATAGTTTAACAAAAATGTAACCAATGTAATTATTATTCACTTTCATGTCGCTCCAAACCTGTAGGACTTTCTATTTTTCTGAGGATTTAAAATAATGTTCACATTGTTGTTTTTTTTATACAGTAAAAAGTGGATGGTGGCTGGCAACGGTCAAGCTCCTAAAATGACAAACAAGCACCTTAAAAGTATCATAACAGTAGTCAATATGAAGACGTATGTCCAGGTTCGACTTAGTTTTGAATATGAAGAAAATGTTTCCTTTTGTGTTCCACAAAATGAATAGTCATACAGGTTTGGTGCAACATAAATGTGAGCGAATGATCACAGTAGTGACACCAAAGTAAGAGCATCGTTTAAAGCAAATATTCATCATGATCTGGGTCAGAGATGATGCAAATGTAATCAGCTTTTCTTTTAATAGAATTCGGTGAATTATTATCCCTTTCTGTTCTGCGGTAAATCCTGACATAAGTCCAGAAGCATACAGGCAGTCCTTCAGTGAGTGATCCGTTATTAAGGTTATAAATCTAACCCATAGAGTCTTAATAACAGCAGGATAGACCCAGTACACACAGGAAATGATGTCAGATGCTGCACCACTTCAGTTTGTTTGACGGCTTCAGGATGAACCCATGTTTTTACGTTTCTATCCATGTGTTTTTTTATGCATGATTTGGGGTAAAATATTGGATGGACATGCCAAGATGCGCATAAAATCTTAAATTGCACATCAAAATTGTATGCACGCAAGTTTATTTCGCAACATAGCTTCTGTCTGCCCTTTTTATCCACAGATTCCTTGGCTTCTAAAAAGAGCTCAAGCTCAGCAAAATAAATTAGGAAAGGTTTACTCTCTGGCTTTTTTCTGTCTTTGGTGCACTTGTTTAATATTTACAGCACTTTGCATGACATCCTCAAGAGTAATATCAGGAAGGAATTCGGCAAACGAGATGCACAAAGCGAAAATATTAGCAATTAATCTGAAAATATTTTCAGCTTTTAACATATTTGAGATGTTGTGCTTCTTTTTATAGACCCTGTTTACAGTAAATTATTTATATATATATATTCACATGGCTGTGCTTGGTTTTTCATAACGCTTATTCACTTTTGCGCATGCTAATGCTCAGTTTTTTTGCTTGTTTTCTTTGACCTGCAGTCTCTCTGCCTCAATAGTTGAGTCACTAATAAATCTGCAAAAAAAGTGAAGAAAGAGCTGAAGCTTTCCAAACGCACGTGTGTGTGTGCGTGTGCGTGTGCGTGCCTGTGTGTGTGTGTGTGTGTGCACGTGTGTGTGTGTGTGTGTGTGT
>NW_015783335.1:0-1318 GCF_001515625.1 Sinocyclocheilus rhinocerous | reverse complement strand
AAGAGAATGGAAAGGGTGAGTAGTGCATTGTGTTCTCTCACTGAAGCACTAAAAGAGGACATGAAGTCTTTGCAGAAAATAGTGATTAAAAAAGAATCACTGTCAGTTTTGTTTTTGTATTTTTAGGCCTCGCACAAAGGATGACCTTAGAGCATATTTTGTTCTTGTGCAGGTAATGGCATTCTTTTTGCACACTTGTGTGTTTGGTTTTTGTTTATAAAGAAATTATTAGTTTTGTATATCTCTTAAGAAAGTTATGTTTTCTTTCACTATTACATCCTGGCTTAATGGGCTGGTCTGCAGTAGGTTATCTAAAATAGCTAACTATATTGAGCAATATTGTTTATTGTATAACCAGAGCTGTATTTATTTGTCAGAAAAACAGGCTCTAAAATTTGGATCTCAATTAGGGTGTTAGAATTAACATAAGATGCATAATAATTTATATATTAAAAATGTAACTAATACATTTTATTGCTATCAGTTTGAAAACATTGTGACATCAGCATGTAACTAAATAATGTGCAACAACAGGAGCTGCACTAATCAGTGATTATTTAATCTGTCAATTGTATCCGATCTATGAATCGGTTAATGACTTGAAACGGATGAACAAATTGATTCACAAAAAGAACCATTACAGTGCACAGTACGACAGTGAGAGAAGAAGGTTTAGGAGAGCGTGTTTTATCTCCGTTTGATGGCTGTAAAGCTTCTTGCACAATAAAATGTGATTAACAAATATAATGGTGTAAAGTTTTGGTGCTCATTGGAAAAATTAGTTGTGAGAACAGTTACTGTCACACTACTAAAAAATCTAACATCTTTCAGTTTGTTACCCCAACACTGCTGATCTCCTCTTACTAGTGACCAAGCCCATGCCATTAATACAAAATTGCCCTCATTAAACAGAACCCAAAGACATGTGATACTTTATTGCAATACCTGTAATTTCCCTTTGCAAACCAAAGCATTTATCTGCGTGCAAACCTATAGATGTGCACTTACACAGCAAAATTGCTCTAATCTGTCTTTGATTTGCCCTTTGTGTTGGCAGCCACGTTAAACACCCCAGGCTAAGTAAGAGGCGAATCAGAGTTTCAGGAAACTCTTGATCTCCTCTCTCACCACATGGCCCATTGACTCCAGCCATAGCTCTGCTGTGGTGCAGACAGATCGTGAGCTAAGTGTTTACTTCACACATGACCAGCGCAGGCTGGCCTGGGACTGTCCAAATAAGGACACAGCCACTGGATTTAAGCCTGGGAAGCCGTAGGCAGAGAGAGAGGCGATGGCTTGGTTAGCTGGGATTTGATTC
>NW_015783334.1:0-1318 GCF_001515625.1 Sinocyclocheilus rhinocerous | reverse complement strand
AGCTGACGCATCACTCTCACTTATGATGTCGTTCCACACAGTGGTCAGCCCTTGAAAGAATGACTTCACCACTGTGACTAAGGGGGTTCCCAGTTCAGTGTAGTCCAGCCGCCTAGGTGGCTGACGATTCCTCACGGATCTCCTGACTAGGTCATCAGTATCTGCTTGCCCCTCCATCTCCTTAATCTCCTCTTCTCCTTCATTTTCAAGAACATTTGTCTCATCACATTCTGGCATGTCGGAGGGGACTGGAAGTTGTTCAGGGCAGTCCTCATCTGAGCCTTTCACAAGGTTGCCATTGTCAGATAAGTTTGTCTCTCTTTTCACAGATTCACTTCCAGGTAGGTCTTCTATTTCCACAGGTTCATTTCCAGGTAAGTTCAGGTTCAGTGTTACTCTGTTGACTGGAGCAACATCAGATAGGCTACTCTCATTAGCTGGAACATCATCAGTCACCTTGTTGAGGTTTGTCGTCAGATTCTCTTTAGAATGGCTTGGACCATGGTGTCTTAGAACATCTCGCGAGACAATATATCTGGTTACTTCTGGGACTGGTTCTTTTTGGGACCAGGTAACAGGAATGATATCATCCTCATCCGAGGACTGATCAACTTCTCTTGGGTCACTGCGAATGTTCTGGCGTGTCTTGCGGCGCTCGAGTGGTTTGGGTTGTTCTTCTGGTGTTACATGGAGGAACCCACATGGGAGCAAGAGGTCTCGATGCAGCGTGCGCCAGGGGCCTTCTCCGGTCTCTGGTTTTACTGTATAGATGGGGAGGTCTCCAGCTTTCCTCACTACCACATGGACGGTGGACTCCCATTTATCAGCAAGCTTGTGCTTTCCACGAATGCGTACGTTCCTGACAAGTACTCTGTCTCCAATGTCCAGAGCAGAAGGAGTCACACGCTTGTCAAACCTTGTTTTGTTCTTTTCAGCTACCTTGGCAGCACTCCTTGTAGCTATTTTGTAGCTCTCCTCGAGGTGGGATTTGAGGTGCTTTACATACTGGGAGTGTGACTTCTGTTGCTCTTCTTTGACAGGTAAGCCGAATGCAAGGTCGACTGGCAGGCGTGGCTGGCGTCCGAACATTAACTCATACGGTGTGAACCCAGTCACTTCACTTCTGGTACAATTGTACGCATGGACCAAAGGCTTCACAAAGTCCTTCCAGTGTGACTTATCCTGGTTTTCCAGAGTGCCAAGCATGTCTAACAGAGTGCGGTTAAAACGTTCCACCGGGTTGCCCCTTGGGTGGTACGGAGTTGTTCGAATTTTCTGTATGCCTGCAACTTCACACAGTTGTTTGATTAGCCGCGAC
>NW_015783333.1:0-1318 GCF_001515625.1 Sinocyclocheilus rhinocerous | reverse complement strand
TGCTGATTGCAACACAGGATCTACACTGACTACTGAGCACCTCATAAGCACCCTAACAAGCCACTGGCAGCGGTCGTCCACTTGAGCTGTCCTCAGCGCCTGAGGAAGACAGAGACAAAGAAGCGAATGGTTAGACAACCCCAAATCAAAGTGTCTGCAGCTCCGGAGGACGACAACAGCCCTCCTTTTTGCTCGCAGCACACAGACAGGCATCACCGGGGAGGGGGAGCTAATCTCCCGTTGGGCATTTTTAAGCATGCCGTTAGCACTCTTGCAAATATTTCTCATTCTTTCCCATTAGCCTGGAGGCAGGACGGCAGGCATGCAGGCAGACAGAGGCCACGGCTCCGACGGGTTT
The DNA here is from genome assembly GCF_001515625.1 of Sinocyclocheilus rhinocerous. Taxonomy (NCBI): domain Eukaryota; kingdom Metazoa; phylum Chordata; class Actinopteri; order Cypriniformes; family Cyprinidae; genus Sinocyclocheilus; species Sinocyclocheilus rhinocerous. Next base: position 960 of record NW_015783333.1, on the reverse strand, counting down.
TAAAGGTGCTCATCACACCCTTTTGACCTAACCAGACCTGCTTTGTGCTTTTTTCTCATAACAAACAGTACCATAAACCTTTGTTTGACCAGAGTATTGTGTTAAGGCTGTTAGATATCATGAAAATGTAAGCCTAAAATGTATATCATTAAATGTAAGGTTTTGTGACTATTATTTCCCGAATCCACTTAGTGGTTTGGCACGCATTAGGCTACATCATTCAGAGCACTCAATTCAAGTCTTATTAATTAAAAGTGGGTGCTTGTTTGTCGCCAAAGGTGCACTTTGATTGGGTCGGTGACTAATTAAATCATCCTCAGCTAGACAAACAAGCGAGTGACTCACATATAGTGCTAAATACTTCCTGTTGGCAAGGATGCTGAGAGTGTAAGGCCATTTATGTACAAGAATATTGTTCTGGTTAACAATAAAGCTTGACTGACAGGAGCATGCAGAGACTGTAGGCCGTCTTTGCACCCTCCTGTAAAGGCTCCAGCTCTGCATACCTGAGACCTTGTGACTGTATTGATCAAACATAGTTCGACCAGCTGATGGTCACTTGACTCCAATTTTTCTCCATTAGGGAGTTCATTCCTAACCTAAATTCCAATGCTCTGTCCCTGCTTGCTGTCAGTGTTTGGCCCTCTATAAGTAGTCTGATTACACCATGGGACAGTGACTGCATGATGTCAGAGAACTACTGATGGTTTTTATCAAACAAGGATAGATTAATTGTCTGGTTGATTCCAGAATGGTAAAAGGACAGACATGTGGGGGTAAATTATATAAATGGGAACCTTGCCTGCAAATAATTACTATCAAGTTTCTTGGAATACAATGTAAATAGCACATTAAATTATTATGGTAATCATTCAGTATCATGGTATATGGGTCAAAGAATACCAATAAATGTGCCCACAGAAAAAAAAAATGGTGTACCCATCAAATAATCATTATTTA
>NW_015783332.1:0-1318 GCF_001515625.1 Sinocyclocheilus rhinocerous | reverse complement strand
AAGATATTTGTTCTCTTCCCAGACTTCTTTATCAGTATACACAGAGTGGCTAAAGACTTCAACTGGAAATACTGAAAATGCAGAGAGGACACACTATATGATTCTGCATTTTGCACTTAACATGTAATTTAGCGCAGTGCATTCATATTCTGGGCCCATCTCCTTACCTTATTATCAATAAGGTGTATAAGGATCATCAATAAGGAGTTTTGTCTTTTTAAATCAGTGTATTAGTCCTTTAAACTATTATGTGTTTTAACCATTTTCTGTGGGGGAGAAAATGCTTAATGGTTAAATACTCTTTCCATTTGGATTATGATGCTATCTTTTTTTGGGTCCATCTTGGAATGAAATAGGTCCTCATTCACACATCAGTCAAATAAATAAATTCAATCAAATATGTAAGGCTGCTTGTTTCTCACTTTTCTTACTCTCGTTCTGATTTCAGCTGAATTAGTTTAAGGTAACTAGTGACCCAATTGCAGGACATTCTGAATCATTAAAACTTTACCTGCACATATTTGCTTACTTAGGATATTTAAAACCAAGGTGACCTTACAGGACATTTATGAAACATGCTGCTTGAGAAAGGCCCGCAGTATCAAGGTCTAAGAGAGATAATAAAAATGCACAAATCACACCTTCAAAATCCAGAGGAGAAAGAAAAGCTGAAAAAAGGTTTGGCAACTTTTACTTAAGTTTACTTGCTTATCAAGTTTCAAATCACTGTCAAGCAGTACACCCAGACTCTTAATACAAGCTGTCTTTAAACAAATGTACATTTCTGAGCTTGGTTGGGATTTTTAATTTTTTTTGGACTTTAAATTTGATCTTAGACACTCCAGTACACTGTAAATGTGATTGTAATTTTAACTGTGAAAGACTGTAAAATTCTACAGTAAAAAGCTATTAATTGGTTAACAGTGTGTTTTCTTACTACATGGAGAAACACTGTTATAGTTCTAACCTTACTTTACTTTAAAGTAAAGTACTGTTAAATGTATCATTTTTGGATGTAAAAAAAAGAACAAATCATCTTACATGTTACAGTGAAGAGCTGTAAACTGCGTGACACTTCCCATTCGATGGTTTTTCATTTACTGTAAGTAAATGTTTCACAATACGTCTTTGTTAAATTAATGTTTATTGCATTTATTTATTTTAGTGTCATGTGCAACTGGTGGTTTAAAAGCTCTTTTTTTTGTAAATTAGTTTTAAATTGTAACATTTACAGGTTGTTCTGTAAATACGTTTACAGGTTTACTGTGTTTTTACAGAATTGTATTTTTACAGGCAACCACAGCTGTCAAAAAATAAA
>NW_015783331.1:0-1304 GCF_001515625.1 Sinocyclocheilus rhinocerous | reverse complement strand
AAATTTTAACAGATATTCACATAGAACACAGCTATTTTGGATTGTAGAAATATTTCACAATATTGCTGTTTTTACTGTATTTTTCATTGAATAAGTGCATCTTTGGTGAGCAGAAGAGACTTCTTTCAAAAAACATTTTTAAACTGTTTTAAACTACTTTTAAGCAGTAGATATTTTTCAAGGTAAAAAGTAACTTTTCCAAATGACATGCATGTTTTTGGGTAGTTGCATCACATGACATTTTAAAATACAAACTAACCTTGCCTTGTCATAAAAAAAAGGTTAAATTATCTGATATTTTAAGATTTATTGACAGCACTGGTTCTCACTTTTTTTTCCTGCATGTTTCTGCTTGTTGGTTGGACCACATGACTTTGATTTTATGATTAAAAATTTTTCAATAATTAAGCAGTCACAGATGAAAGAAAATCTTTCATGAGCTGACATGAGCTTGAGTTGATGACAATTTACATTGTTGGGTGAGCTACTCCTCTACATATACAGCAATATAAACATGTCAAAATATTTACAGTCTTATTTGTTGCTTGCATGCACTCAGGAGAAAGAAAAATGACGGATCCTTCTAGAAGAATAGTGAGACACCAATATTCCCCAGAGCGCTGATAAATTGAGTCTGCCACAGGCTTCGGCTCATGATGACAGTGTGTGTGTGTGTGTGTGTGTGTGTGTTCTGGGCTCATCAAAACAAAGACAAACAAATTGACGTAATCATGAAGTTGCCGGTAGGGTGTCATTTGTGTTGCAGAAGCAAATGGGAATAGTTGGAGTGATGAGACCCCACCTCCTCATCCATCCGCCGCCTGCTCCACACACACAGTCACGCACAGCTGTAAGCGCACTACATATGTGTGTGATTCATTTCTGTGGCTCCACCAGTGGGGCTTTTATGCCGTGATACTCCCAGCACCACAACACTGGGAAGACAAGAAGCATCTCATCAAGGGATAATCGTGTTAGATTTGTTAGATAATAGACAGCAGACTGGGTTTATTGAACAAACTTCCTTGCCTATGCCCTTAATTTTCACAAATTAAATGGATGTTTCTGATTGGATATCTTTTAATGTAAAACAGCTGATTTACACACAATGTTGATCACACACCAACAGAATTCTACACTAATGCAAATTGTTGCTTGAGAACTGAAAAACTGGGTCTAAATATATGCATATAATTAATTTAGCGAGGAAGTGAGTTGCCTGAACAATTCAGTCCATGATACAGACCAGGAAATCTGCAACTGATTTAGTCTGATTTGCTGATTGGTATTATTTATTTATTTAT
>NW_015783330.1:0-1318 GCF_001515625.1 Sinocyclocheilus rhinocerous | reverse complement strand
CCTTTTTCGCACAAGTCAAAAACCACCTCAAGCGAGTGTAAAAATGTTTTTGCGAATTTTAAAAAAAAAATTTTTTTTTTGCCGTTTCCATCACTCGTTTCTGATGTGATACTTCAAAATGCGGATTAAAACAGGGTGATGGAAACTTACCTTATGTAAGTTAAAAAGAAGTGGAAAAAATCTGTCTGTGCAGTAAGACAAAAATATTTGTATTCCAAATACAATCTATATGAAAACAAGTGTTAAAATGTTATATAGTGTCGATTCTCATATAAATATATCTTCTTTTAAGGATTTTTAGATATTTTAACTGGAAATCAAGATAAAAATACTTAATTCTATAAGGAATAAGGTTTTAGAGGCGTGTTTAGTAGTGTGCTTCTTAGAGAAATTAACTTAACATATAGCTAACTTTATGGCTAACATTTAAATCTGTTTCTTACTGGCAACAAGAAAGCTGTTTCCAAAATGCTGTGTCGTAATTATGGTAACTCTGACATGAACAAAGCATTAGAAAATTGAGATCTAAGTCAAACGATGAGTCAAAATTTCATTGAATTTCTTCATATTTCATTACAAGAAAATTTGGACCAAAAAATATCAATTGGGACTAAGGCAACTTGTGATTTCTTGCCTCAAATAATCCACTTTGAAGTAATTAGACCATCTGTCGAATGAAATCCAGCCCCACACGGAAAGACAGACCAAATGCCCTTTTTACCTTTCTGATCTCTGCTGCATTGCTTGTCTTTTTAATATTTTCTCAACCAGAGATGAAGTCTTGGCCAGTGAGGGCTCTGGACTCTAACCGGTCCTGCTGAGGTTCAAAGGAAAATTCAGTCTTCTCTGATTAGCTAATTGGTGATCAGAACTGTATCTGGCTGGCTGAACTGCACGGATTTGCAGTTTAATCTCACTGCCCACATATCATCTTAATAACCGGTCAGTTAGCTTGTGGAGATATACATGCTTTGATGCTAACAGATAGAGCTCTCGTGACTGGCTAAGTCACGCCTGATTTCAGAACTGGAGCACAAAGTTAAACTGGTAATGTTGTTCAGAGTGATATGCCACTGTCTGAAAGTGTTTTTGTGAGATCTCGCTTCTTGTCTGAGTAACTTAAATTCTTGCAGAGTTCAATTCAGTTAAAGCTTTTATTTTCTGGCATCTCAACACAGAGATAGCTTCTTCAGAGCGCCACTGAATTCTGTCATCATCAGCACGCCAAATCTCATCTCTTCCCTGTCGTTGGCCTCTTTCCCGGGTCTCGTATCAGAAATAATTGACAGGGATGGAGAGACAGAGATAGCAAGAAAAA
>NW_015783329.1:0-1318 GCF_001515625.1 Sinocyclocheilus rhinocerous | reverse complement strand
ATTTTTAAAAAACAAAAGCTTCAGTCATTTAGGAAGCTTAGAAAATCTGACATTTAGGAAGCAGTGACAGATCAATCAGTGAAGGGCAACAGTTAGTGGGATCAAATGAAGAATGTCAACACTTCCCCTTCAGTTTATTAACTATCACAAAATGACAGTTATAAAGAGAATTGACTTCCATTAGGACCAAAAGTGTCACCCATTAAAAACTAAGATTTAAATCACTGGCCTTGCAGGTGCATTTGCACAGTTAAAGAGGGAGGCAGGGATTTTAGAGCATCCAAAGCATTTCATTCTCAGGGGTTTCAGACCCCCTTTTCTGATAAAGGCACAATCTATTTCCATATATACTCATGCTATAATCATATGAAGAAACAACTAAAAGAACATTCATTTTAAAAACAAAAGTCTGCAAAATAGCAAAAAAAAAATCCAGTTTCAGTGCATTTCCCATATACGCCATTCATATCTCTCCAAAACCCCTGCCCCCTCAAAATACATGTCCTTTCAGTAAAAGCTTTCTTGCCTCAGAAACAAGGCTGTTAAATTAGCTGTGACAGTTCAATTTCAAATGTCACTTTTTAAAAGAAAACCCAAGTATTGATTTCAAAACAGGAAAGCAGCTCTACAGCAATTCTCCTTTAGTTTCCAAAGATTGTTGTGGAACGCTCTGCTCATCCTTTAGCTCCACACGTGACGCCTGCAGTGATCCAAGGCCTACAACACGCAAACACAGAAGCTTCATTCCCATCACAGCCGGTTTCTGATGTGTAACATTTTACACTCAAAACATAAAAAGTTGCAAGCAATACTCACGTTACAGCGAGATGCGGTCTCCACGTTCTTACACCAGTATGCTGGCCCCCAGCTGCACTGCTCCAATCCCAGCAGCTTCTGCACTACCTCGGGACATGCTCCCAGCTTCTGTACGCACAAAAACCCCCAACAAACTCAGTCAGGGCTCACTGATCACATGATTTGAGCTGGAGAGCGGAGGGTAAATCTTACCATGCAGACAAAGTCCGGGTCGAGCGTCTGGAGCAGCAGCTGTACCAGCAGAGGCTCATACTGCTCAATGAGCTGGTGACACTGCAGGAAGAAGAGCACACACACACACACTTATTAAGGGTGTGAATCGTCACTGGTTTCACGATTCGATATCACGATGCATCACAAATATATCATTTATTTTGTGCATTTTTATTCAATTATATAAGCAGGCTACTTTTTAAAAGAATTACAAATTAATAATAAATCAAAACAACTTAAGAATTTAACCAAATAAAATATAGCTTCAAAACGTACAAGCAAATATAAA
>NW_015783328.1:0-1316 GCF_001515625.1 Sinocyclocheilus rhinocerous | reverse complement strand
CCATTGACTTCCATAGTATTTTTTTCATACTATGGAAGTCAATGGCTGCCGTCAACTGTTTAGTTACCAACATTCTTCAAAATACCTTCTTTGGTGCCCAACAGAAGAAAGAAACTCAAACAGTTTGGAACAACTTAAGGGTGAGGAAATGACAAAAATTGTCATTTTGGGGTGAACTATCTCCTTAAATTCATAGTTTGTGTTTATGTTTTTGGATCATTGTTGACTTGTGCCTTCATCCCCGTCTGGTTTAGGCCAGCAACGTTACACTCCGACATTTAAAAGAAACAAAAAGGACATGTTTTCATGAGATTCACCCAAATTGATTTCTACAACATCGCTCAAATGGCAATTGCTTTGAAATTGCAATTTCCATATTTTCCCTGGAAGACCTAAACACAGCATATGCAGATGACATGTAAAAGTACAACAGCCATACATCGCTTTACACACGCGCCGCTGCACATTCCTACAGATGAATAAGCTCTGCTCTTGGTTTCAAGGCTGATCGAAGACGCCATTTATCTCCGCCAGCCACATACGAGCAAATGGTCACTACTATACACAAATCCTCCACTCACACGTTCACTTCACACTTCTGAACGGTCCACGTCACCGTCAGCTGTCGTTGTTTTTTGTGTGTTTGGACGTGTTGTTTGAGAGCGTGTAGCTCTAAGCGGCAAATTTGGTTTGACTGAGCTGAAGGCGCTCTGCAAACACATGCCGCTATCTGACTCAGCTCCTGCGTTCTGTCGGAGCAGATAGCGCGTTCGCGTCCTCCCCCCGCCTCACGTCTCAGCGGCTCCCGGTTTGTGTGAAAGAGAGCTGATGTTTATTTCTTCTGGCATGTCCTCGGCCGGCGCTCCGCCACCCATTTCGCATGTTTTTATTGGCTAATTTGAGTGCGTTCGTGCCAGCGAGCAGCGGCTCACTCCTCGACATCCGCGAGCGCGTATCACAGGCCGAGAGAATCTGGCCTCATTTCTACACGTCGTATGTTTTGCCGCTCATAAACAAACAAAACAGCAAGGCCGGGGATTCTGGGTCATCGTCTACTCTGCCAGCTTTGACCGTTTACATACGGTCACATTTTTATATCCGCTCTCCATATATAGAACATCTGTTTGGAGGAATAAAATGACTCTAAATACAATCAATAGTTTACTTTCTCATCACTGTAATGAATGAATGAATGAATGAATAAATAAACAAACAGCTCAAAGACTGAAGCTATTTTAGTAGGCACCCCACATCAGGTCCAGACATCTGTCATTACTAGGGTTGGGTACCGAACTCGGTACTTTTAAGGGTACCGA
>NW_015783327.1:0-1318 GCF_001515625.1 Sinocyclocheilus rhinocerous | reverse complement strand
TACTCTTTTTTTTCCACACACAATGGAAGCTACTGTGCTAAAAGTCAGACCACACAGGAGGGCAAAAAGGTTTTTTTCAAACTTGTGCTGATTTTGGGTGTCATTTGGAGGGCTGCTGGTTAATTTGTTGTTTCACACTGTGTAATGGAGGTGAGGACAGGACAGCCCTCATCTTGGATCACCACTGACCCTCTCCATACAGGGCATGGGGGACAGATGGAGGACAAAACGCCACACACGAAGTCAACGCTTGATCTGTGAGACCTCCAGTGGATATATTCACACCTCATGCGTTTGCATGTAAAAATGTAAAGGTTTCATAAATGTTTCTCAACGACACCAAAAATCTAACTTAGTAAGCATGTAAAGATGCTTCAAATTCTCCCATCATCATTACATATTTCGGTTTGTGAATTTGGCTTTCTGGGTAGCAAAAAACTTGGGTCATTAACCCTTAGCACACCCCAGTGTGTGTCTGAGAACAGGTCACAAATAGCTAGCGAAAACAAAGCTGCTGATTCCACTTTGTTTTATCTCCATCCCACCCACCGTGTGACACAGTGGGACGCTGTAACTTTAGTGTTTCAGAGCCGCTGTGGATGCCGCTTCCCAATCATCATCATGCAAACCAGCACTGAGAGCCCGCAAAACTAGCATTTGCCATTGTTTTGTTGCCGAACAGTTTGTGCTGAGACCCACTGTGCTCTCTGTAAGCGTAAGCTGAGAGGAAGTTGCTGATTATGTCACGATGGAGACATCCAACTCAGCAGTAACATTCCCAACCACATTCATCACAATGCAGAATGCTTTAAAAAGCAAAAAGCTATGTGTGAACATTCTAGCAGAATGAGATCTCTGAGCAAAGGATACGGATATGTACGTGTCCCAGTAGATAGTGTATAGAGACAAATTGTGCTGAGCACCATGCACGGTTTGTTCTGAGGAGCATTCCTATGGATTTGCTCATCTGGTCATGCTCCTCACAGAGTTTGGCGAGATGCCGTGATTGGTCTTCAGATGTCCACATGCTGCAGAGTGGGCGGTCGACATCAAATATGCAATGAGGGATTGTGCAAAGTGTTGTGTCTTAGTACAAGTATAAGAATAAACATTACAAATGCAATGTTAAGGAGTTGTGAGTGGTTGTCAGGGTGATGCCATGTGGTTGCTAAGGTGTTCTGAGTGGTGTAAGCTGGCCCCAAGTTTGGTCCCTAGACTGGCACATGTTCTTCCTTCAATGTAAAATGTGCAAGTAAGGTATCTTTGAAAAGTGTTAGTGCACCTTAAAAAGTTGCATGATTTGAGCTATCATTCATCA
>NW_015783326.1:0-1317 GCF_001515625.1 Sinocyclocheilus rhinocerous | reverse complement strand
CCAGCGACTTAAGACTGCTTTTGTGCTCCAGGGTCACATTTGTTATTTTTATTATATCTCAATATGAGCTCAAATATTTCTCATTATATTTTTCCCAGACCAAATGATCTGGGTGTTTAGGAGAAACATCTGAACGTTTACACTTGAAACATAAATTAAAAACTCATTTATGTCTCCTGAGCTTTGAAAGTGCAACATATACGAATAGAATCAAAATCCTCTTGATCTGTCAATTCTGAAACTGAAGAAAAGAGGTATTTTTCCCAGGAGAAACATCTGAGAAGCAGGAGACCTATGCCATATTTTCCATTAGCTCTCCATTTAATCTCATTCCTCTTAAGAAGAAATGCTCCCAAGTGAGCGATTTTATATTAAAAAAATTATATCCGATTTGTTTTTTGTACTGTGCGCAGTGTGTGTTTACAGTGCAGACAGATGACATAGTGCTGCTGCTGCTCTTTTGCATGTTCTCGTGTGTTTGGAGTGGAATTGCTGCAGGTGGTTTGGAGTAAGGCTCTGATCACTGATCCGCCCACGTTAAACCTGTTCTCAGATCAGAGCTTATCCTGAAAAATAAACCACACGTCATTCCGTCCGAGATCACAGTCAGATTTGAACAAACAAATGCATTTAAAGCGCCGTAGAAGCATATCAGGGTATCACAGGAAGGAAACGGGCGTTTGGGATGCATTATGGGAGGAAGCACATCAAATATGCGTTGCTGAACATGTTCCAGGAATCAGACGTTCTCGCGTTTGTTCTCAGTTGTCTGGTTGATAATGCTGCACTGGATCTTGTTATAGTCATATTGTAGATTAGTGTTGTTTAACTGTGTTTTTTCCCAGTGACCCAGTACAGAACTAAACAGTTTGTCTAATGAAAGTATATAAAAGTGTCCTGAAAATCAAACACTGACGTTTATTAATATTGCCAAATTTTTTCCTCCCTTTAAAAACTTCACTTCAAGCCTTTATATGTAATGCATTATCAAAGTATATTAAATGCATTAATTTGATGACTTATGCACATTTTTGTGCATGATTATAATGCACATTTTTGCATTGCATGAGCTCATGAATAATTGTAACCACAGTTACTTCTTTATAATAATACTTAATAATGCATTATAACACTTATCTATTCATTGTCACACCTTTAAATATAATGCATTAAAACATGACAGACAACCAGTTTCAGATGCAACAAGGAGTCTGCATATATCATAATGCATTTAACTTTCGTTATTATTTATGACAAGATATAATGCATTATAAATAGCTATAAAATGCACTTGAAAGGCCTCAAGTAAAATGTTAC
>NW_015783325.1:0-1317 GCF_001515625.1 Sinocyclocheilus rhinocerous | reverse complement strand
AACTTTTCCACGGCATTCTAATTTATTGAGATGCACCTGTACACACTAACAATATAGACTAATACCAATAAATAAAAAAGTGCTATATTGGCAGATCAATAATGTACTGCTAGATCGATACATTTCATTTGCTTTCCTGTTTGTCTATCATGTATTGATAATAAACGACTCAAAGAGAATATTAGGAGAAATTTCAAAGCCTAAAAGTTCACTACAGCTGATTTTGTTTGGCGCCTGAAAACATGCTAATGAGGGATGTCCAGGAACACGCAAAGTCTGCCAGCAGAGACATAGTGGGTGAAAAACACAACACTTCAGAGGCTCCAATACAAACAAAACAGAGACAACTTCAGTTTTTGCCTAGACAGCTCTAATTGCCCCCCTACACAAACTGACTCAAGCTGCATGTTACTAGAGATTCATAAACCTTTGACAACACTATTGACAGTAGGGATACATTGATCCCACTGGGCTTTGTTTTCTCTTCTTTGAGATTCTGTGTGGAATTTCAATTGTGTTTGTGCTATAACTACATGAAAAAAGAAAAGAAAACAACAAATAGAAACAATAAACAGAGTGCCAAGGGGAGGGGGAAGTATCTGAAATATACACTACATGCTCCACTCTATCGTAAGTTGAGCTGAAGGTACCCTGAGGGCCTTCTTTTCTCTTCACATTTACTTCATCAAACCCTACAGTCTTACAGTTTTTTGCTAGTCACATGCTATAAAAGTTTGGTCCACATACTGTATGCGCTAAAATACAGCCATAATATCCCACGCCACCTTCAAAACGAGGGACAAACAATCCACGGAGGTAACAACAATTGAACTGTTGACGAGGCAAATCACAATGCTTGGTTAGCTGTGATTTTCTGAGGCCCTGCACACCGTCAATCTGTCTGTTTCGTCTCCTCCTGTTGGCGTGTTTGAATTGGTTAAGCTGAGGCCGGGGGCCCAGGAGTTGCGGGGGGTAAAATGCTCTGAGAGAATTGCGATTTTGTTTCAAATAAGTGGCCCTGGGAACAGAAGCTTCAAAGCTGAGTCTGACTTGACTTCTCCACTTGTGTCCTGGCATTTTTTGTGTAGTGGAATGGAAGATGTTTCGTTTGAAGGATGCTCATTTAGAGCACGTTCTCCTGGGGGCGGCACGGCCTGCCGAGGTTTTCTGAGCATCTAGAGATCCAGCACAGCTTGATTCAGATCCGGAGACAATGGAGAGACACAGAAACGGCACAGGACAAGAGGGAATACACAAGCGTGTTCCTTTGTGCAAGCAAATGAGGGCTGGCATTTCACACTATTGTTGCTGATCTGT
>NW_015783324.1:0-1317 GCF_001515625.1 Sinocyclocheilus rhinocerous | reverse complement strand
ACCTGATTGTTTCACTTTTGACATTTTACTTGGCTAAACATTATTGATGTTGACTGTGCTTCAAGTAATTGTAATAGTTTATGAAGCAATGTACTTTGTTTACATCTTTGTTTAATGCTGTGTTGTGCACTGCAATAATGTGAATAATTGAAAGTGTCAGACATAAGTAGTCTAGACAAAAGTAAGATTAACTATCATCAGTGGGCCACAGAAGAATTGACACTTTTTGGCAATGCATCTGTGATTATACAGTAAGGAAGCAAGTAATAGAAGTTGATTTGAATGTAATGATGTGACTTTTTAACAGGTCATTTGCTGTTTAGCTTGTCAAATGCACACCCAGTCCCAGATGGATGAAACAACAGTCTACAGTACTATACATTTGCTCAAGCTCTTTAGGTTTTCTTTTCAAACTTGTCTCAATAGCTTGTGATTACATTGTTAGTTGGATTCACAAGTTGTATATCTACTGTATATGCTCTGTATTAACAGTTCTCTGTTCAGAATGTTTATTATTTATATCAAAGAAATGGGCTTTGATGAGTTAAAATGTAATGTAGAATTATTTCATGTATGCATTTTGGTGTTGACTTCTATTTAAGATTTTATGTGATGATTTATGCAACAGTTCTTAATACAAATCCAGTGAGTTCATATAAGTGAATATGTATCTTTTTCTGTAATTTCTAGTGGCTAATAGACCATTAATTGTGCTCCGTTGACACAGTGACTTTTGTACTTTTTCACACTATGAAACCATTCTGAAATACAGACATTTGTCATTATCGAGATTACCTAAACGTCATGCTAGTGACTAGTGTACAGTAAACCATGTTAATTGTGCTATAAGCTGTATTCTCACATTAAAATATTTAATTCTTATGGCTCTCTATGTGTAATTAGTCACTGTGTATAATTTGTGACAAGGATGCATTGTCCATTTTAGATGAAAACTGTCAACAATAGCTGTTTGTCAGGCTATGTCAGTAACGGTAGCACATTTTATTGCATTTTAACTTGGAAGATTGCATTTGGAAGATAAATGAAGTGACAGCTAAGCGAGGGGAAGCATTCTGTGCTGAACATTGCCACCCTATGTCGCCTATGATCAAGTCTACCACAGATTAAAAGAAGGATATTAATGTACAGAACTTGAAATCTTTTATCAACTTCCTTGGCAGTCATTAAAAAGATTTAAAGTTAAATACATAACATTTTAACATAATAGTGAATCGTTTACATAATAGTGAAACTATTCTGCAAATTTCAGTCATGTGTGAGACTATTAGGATTATGACACACTAGCTGAAGTGTTAA
>NW_015783323.1:0-1314 GCF_001515625.1 Sinocyclocheilus rhinocerous | reverse complement strand
ATTTTATTTTATTTTATTTTATTTTATTTTATTTTTTATTTTATTATTTTAATCTCTGGTGATGGTGGTGATGTCATGGAGAAACAAATGAAGCCAGACTGAAGATGAAGCCAGAATAAAATTAAATTGATCAGAGATTGGTCTTTCAAAGTTTAGGCTTTATGAAGTTCTCTGTTATAACTAAAAAGTAAATAGGCTATTGGTCTATACTTTTAAATTATAGCATATATTGTCCTAAAAACAGATGTTTCTTCTGAACTTAATGGGGATAAATTATTTTACTTAAGATTAGTATTAATTAACATTCTTTTAAGATTATTTTTTAACTTTAGAGAGGACATGTGAGAGATAACTGGGGTTTAATTCTCGGAAGAAAAATATGTGAAGCATGTTTTATCTCCATTTAATGTCACTGCTGTCTAGAATAAACAACTGAGAGATTAAAATATGTAATTTCTATTTTTATCTTATGGGCAGATCTGCAATAAAGGTAAACAGTCCCAATTGTATTTGAGTTCAATTAACATGGAAGGTAGTGGGAATAGAGAGGAACATAGAGTCAAAATAAGTTACATTGTCTTTTACACAACAAAGGGCAGAATGTGATCTTTATTTTAAATTTTAAATGTCTTGTATAGTCTCAAACAAGCTGGTTTGGTCTTGAAAAGATGTTCTTCAAAGTAAACTCCTTTAAAAACTCCTTTCAAAGACATTGTAGACTGTTGTTTTCTAGTCAACTAGATGTTGTCCTGTTGCTCAGAGACTCTTCTTTAAAAACAGAACCAGTGAGAGTTTACCAGTTACTAATGATGAGTCTTTAAACATGCTTTTAGCAGAAACACCGCCTGATTCAATTTAGCAGTTACGCAAGTCATACGCACTGGAGATATGAAACAACATAAAATGAGCTGTAAACATTCAGATGACGGCAGTGAATTAACAAAATAGTACATGCAAAGCAGAGAGAAATTCGAAAAAGAGAAAAGAAGCGGAGAGGATAGGGAGATAGGGGGGAGGATAGAGAAAGCTTCATCCCCATCTATTAATATGCGGTATACTATATTTGTTTAAATATTTATATTTTTAGTCCTGTTTAAAGAGGTCATTACATGGATTTGTTTTATTATTATTTTAATAGTGCTTTATTTTAGTGCCAATAAAGTACACTAAACTGACACTAAAAAGTACATTTGAGAGAAATGTTGCTTGCATTGTTCTAATAATTATGGTAGGGTTTTGGAAGGGTTTTTGGTTCACAGGAAATGTAATTGCATGCCTGCAATTGGAACTGGATCATTGCTTTAATAACCCACA
>NW_015783322.1:0-1317 GCF_001515625.1 Sinocyclocheilus rhinocerous | reverse complement strand
GGGATGAAATGGACCCCAGAAACGCCAGTCTCAGGTAAACCGAGCTATTCAGATCTTAGATTAAGTATCTTTCTATGTAAAATCTTTGTCCAAAAAGCTTTCAAAACACTGTCCAAAAGTTTTACCTGCCGTTTAATAAGACTTGTACTAATATTTTTTAAACCTGATATAATACTGACATAATGTGTGATACTGTATTTGTGTGTGGTTTTTCTATTTCGATATGAGTGGATTTATGTAGCCTATTAAAATACAGTGCGCTATAATCTAAATTATTTTGTTATTGATATTTTCCACGTAACAGCGTTTCGCATAGTTTAAAGTAGCCTAGATGTAAGAATCCTTTAAAATGTAGGCATTAATATACGACTGAGCCATATTCCAGCTGTACAGAATTGCAATGCTGTAGTAATCGGATACAATTTATAAACCGTCGGTATTAAAGTAAAACTGCTGTCATAACTAAATGAAAAACGTATGACGTGCCGTTTTAACTTTTATTTAGTAGGCTAGCTAGTTTTGTTACTAGCATGTATTTTTAAAACAAGTAGTCTAATCCAACTGTGATTAACATATTCTCCCAATTTTTTCATTAGTGTTTATACTTTTGCTGCTAGATGTTATTGTTATAGTAACTTTTACTGGTAACAAATTGCACATTTTTGTTAACGAATTCAATAGGGATCTATATTCCAATACCAATATTTCACCTTGGACTAGTAGCCTATATATTCCAGCTTTAATAGTAGGCTACATACTAGATTTCTGTCTGTGAGACCATATTGTATATGCCAGTTGTTACTTTTAACAGTAGTATGGATACTAGTGTCTATTCATTTCGTTAAAGTTGAGATAGACACTAGGAATAGGTGCCAGCAACAACCAGAATGCATATACTTAAAAGTGAGTAGTTCATATCTGAACCACAAATCCCAATAGAATTCACTTAACATTTGCTACCAGTAAAAACAAGTACTTACTTATCAGTATTGGAAAAGTGATTATAGTAGTAAATGAATAGGCTAATTAGTGACTTGTACTAAACTGAAGTATTACTGTAGTGAAACTGAAAATGATACTAGTCACTATTGGCTTACCCATTAAAAAATACTAGTAACAAAAATACATACTAGTTATTTTTAAAGACCAAATGTTAAAATTACTTGCCATACAATTCCTTTTTTTTATGTTTGCATTTCCTGTAGCTCATTTCTTGGGATATTATTTTCACCCTCTGCGTGATGTGAAGCTCTATCAGTAGGTTGAAGATGAAATAAGTGTCCTGACTGGATTGTCATCTTCAGCTCTGAGCGGTGG
>NW_015783321.1:0-1302 GCF_001515625.1 Sinocyclocheilus rhinocerous | reverse complement strand
TTTCGAAAAATTGACCCTTATGACTGGTTTTGTGGTCCAGGATCATAAATAACGTTTGTCCCACCACTATTGTAGGAGTGGTTGAATGGATGAGTCTCAACCCAATATTATCCAAACTGTCAATCAAACGCACCTACTTTACGCAGCTCAAAGGAGGAGTCAAACTGATGTCCTGCAGCCAGCAGCAGCACTGCATAGTTTATACCAGAGTGCAGCGTGGGCTCCGATTCAAAACCTTTTCTAAACCTGTAGATGGAGAGAGAGTCAGTACAATGTCACTGTACCTGTTACTATGGCAACTTTATTTGTGAATCACACAAAAGCTGTCAAAAATCTCACAATGCAAAAAAATGTAATGGTCCTACAAATAGACTTCATTTTTTGTTTACGCAATATCATTTTGATTTTTGAGTGAATGTTTTTTCGTGAGATTCCCCCTCAAGGCCTCACCAGTGCATGCCTTGATCTCTGCTATCCGTGTCGGTGAAATGAGAGTCCAGGAACATATCCTTATAGATTCGGCCTACCAGGCAATAAATATCAGATGCCACCTGCTCATCCGAGTTCACCAATGGCAACATAATGTCCAGAGCCTTCTGTCTGTCTCCTGGTAGGTTTCTCCTGTAGAGACAGACCAAAAAGAGACTGTGAAAATCAGAAATTAACCAAAAAAGCATGTTAGATGTATGCAAGTTTAATAGTTTTATATGCAGTTTAATATGCACAGTCAAACAACTATATGTAAGCCTTTTATAGGCTACTTTCATTAAAACATGTAAACACTATGACCCAGTGCTGTTTGTCGGATTAGCCCGATACAGCAAAACTGACTGAACCAATGGCGTGAGTTCGGGACAGGACTGTTTTCATCAAATATCTTATCAATAGATTTTAAGATTCAAATCACATTAAATTTTGCTCATATAGTATTCCTATAGTAATGTCCTAACCAGGTGCTGGACTTCTAAGTAGTTCAGTTTACAGTAAAATCTCATTGCTCCACTTCTGTATATACTATTGTTCAAAAGTTTAGGGATTTTTTAAAATACTTTTATTCAGCAAGGACACTGAAATTTTATTCAATTTCAAATAATTGTTGTTCCTTTGAATGATTACCGAAGGATCATGTGACACTGAAGACTGGAGTACATTTTACAATATATTCACATAGAAAACAACTTTTTAAAATTGTTATAATATTTCACAATATTACTGGTCTTACTGTATTTTTGATTAAATAATTGCACCCTTTGGAGGTCTAATTCAAAAACATTAAAGGGGTCATATGATGCGATTTCAAGT
>NW_015783320.1:0-1317 GCF_001515625.1 Sinocyclocheilus rhinocerous | reverse complement strand
TCACAAACCAGCAGCACTGCAAACAGGAAGCAGGAATAACACTGAGCAGGGAGTGAGAGGGCCGGGAATCCCTTGCCACAATTTCTGCGCTAACAGTTATATGCCTCATGTCACCCTGCTCTCCATCCAATCCTGTATCTCTCAAGGATTCACTGGTGCAAGTAAATGGAAAATAGCATTTATTCATTCCTCCAAGTCCTCCATGTTGTGTTTACCAATAGCACTGTGCAGAGCCAACGGAGAAAATCTCAGCCCTCCTCATCTTCATCCTCGTCCTCTTAGCCCAGATGTTGGTTGTCTTCCCCTTTGACCTTCATAGGTATATTCTTTATAAGACGAAAGGTTTGTGTGGAAAAGTTTGTTGCAACTCTAGCGGTGTTTAAATGCGGAAAATACACAGATTTTTTACTCCTGCCACTCTGAACCTCCTGTGAAGTGGCAGAAGTCTCACTGTGATGTGGAGGATTGACAGGCTCAGTCTTTCTAAGCAGAAAAGAGATTCAAGTCTCTGTGTACACCTGATGACTCACAGACGGTTCATTATTTTCCTGTCTTTTTACCGCAAAGTGTGTGTGTGCATGTGACTGCGTCTGTTCTTGAGACCTAATTGGACTACACCACATTTACACAGTGAGACAGGAAGGTCTGCCAAGCATCTATATTTCACCGTCTTGAACGCCCGTTCTGTCTTGTCTGGGCAGAAAATTAGAAATGACAATTACGCTTTGCGCCACACATCCCTCTGTTGTTTACGTATTCTGTACGATGCTGTTATGTGAAATATTAATGGAGCAGTCATCTCGTTATTTCAGATTATTAATTCTAATCATAAAACTCGCTGCAAGTTCATTCCCTTTCTGATTAGAAATATTACACACTTCATGTGAGGTCATTTTTCTGAGGTGAGGTTGAATAAAGAGGCTTGTTAACACTCCTGGTGCCAAAGGCAAGATATGTAAATTAGACTTACTACTTATACTGTTGTAACAAAGATACCGATCAAATAAGTAAATTGGTTTTCACTTGAATTAAGCACAAAACTAACCCCAAATTTCCACTTGCTAATCAGCAAATGCTATCTTGCAGTCATCAGACGCAAATGGCCGACACTCCCAGTACACTTGCAGCTGTGCATTTAGCAGTGTGTGTTCGTGGATGGGGCTCTCAGTATTCGTGTGGTTTCTCTCTTCTTTGTAGGAGCTTGACCGCATGACTGCTGGCAGGCTGAAATGTATTTTTGTGCTTTTTTTTCTGGAATATGAGAATTGGTTAGCGTGGCGTCACAGCCTGTATTTTGGTGAGGAGGAGGTGGAAAGT
>NW_015783319.1:0-1280 GCF_001515625.1 Sinocyclocheilus rhinocerous | reverse complement strand
TGTGTGTGTGTGTGTGTGTGTGTGTGTGTGTGTGTGTTTTCCCCGTTTATTCCCCTACTCATAATCCTAAAGATTAATCCACCAATCACAGTCAATGTCACTCTGAAAACTGGTTGAAATTGGTGAAAAGAGCAACTTTGACCTGTATTTTTATATACATATTTATATAAAAATATTTTATATTCATATAGTTTTAGTTTTATTTAGATTTTATATAAAATATAGGTATTTTATATAAATCTGAATTTTTTAAAAATTAATTTTAAGTATTTTATGCTTAGTCCTTACAGTAGTCCATGACTTATAGTCAATAGTTTTATATTGTACCATCATTTTTTTATTTGATTGCTTACTGTACTTCATAGTGCTTCATGGGAAGCATTTTCTCAAAGAATTTTGTAAATAAAAATACTTTTTTGTAAAGTTTTTTTAATGTTGTTGTGGTAGTTCAATGCTTCCAGAAATTCTTTATTAAGGATTTTTTTTAAATACCAATGGAGAAAATTATTGGGAAAATTATTGGGTGGGCAGTCATTGTTGCGCTCTGTTGCTAGTGCTTTCTGTTTTCTGATTGGTTGTGCCTTTTGATTGACAGTCCTACCAGCCACTGAGGAGACAGCAGACTTGTCATCTGATCACATCATGTATGTGGTCAGAAGACTGAGTCCTTTCACCGAGTACACATTTAGTGTGATGGCAAAAAACATCATTGGAGAAGGACCTTCCACAGAAGTTACAGTGAAAACGACTGAACAGGGTAAAATACCCTTAGACTTCTGAGTTGAAGAACAGTAGTTATAACTTACAACCACTGTATAAAGTAACCCCAGTGTTTCTCCACAGTGCCCAGCTCTGTTCAGAATGTGTCCTATCAGAACCTGACCTCCACTTCTATCCGTGTTACTTGGGAGCCACCGCTCAACCCTAATGGCAAGATAACTCACTACACTGTGTATGCAGAAAATCTCCTTACAAATCAGCAATTACAAAAGATGACAGACACCACCACCGCAGTGCTCACAGGTAACACACTAATAAGTACACTACCAAGGATGCATTAAACTGATCAAA
Source organism: Sinocyclocheilus rhinocerous (assembly GCF_001515625.1). Taxonomy (NCBI): domain Eukaryota; kingdom Metazoa; phylum Chordata; class Actinopteri; order Cypriniformes; family Cyprinidae; genus Sinocyclocheilus; species Sinocyclocheilus rhinocerous. The sequence continues at coordinate 209 of NW_015783319.1, read as the reverse complement.
CGTGATAGTAAAGACATTTATAATGTTATGAAAGATTTATATTTCAAATAAATTTTGTTCTTTTGAACTTTCTATGCATCAAAGAATCCTGAAAAAATGGTCCATCAAGGTTTCCACAAAAATATTAAGCAGTACAACTGTTTTCATCATCGATAATAATGTTTCTAAGAAATGTTTCTTGAGCAACAAATCAGCATATTAGAATGATT
>NW_015783318.1:0-1316 GCF_001515625.1 Sinocyclocheilus rhinocerous | reverse complement strand
GCTATACAAATAAACTTGCCTTGCCTTGCCTTGCCTTGCCTATTATACTGAATAGCATGTCATGCTGCTATTTTGAAAATACAATTTTCTGAACGAATGTAATCCATGACAATATTATTTTGTAACATAATTTGAATTTAAAATATTAAAAACGTATGCTGTCAGTGAAAGTGTAAAAGCATATAAAATATAATCTTGCATTTTAGCATTGCAGTTTTAATAAAAAGCTGCATATTTAACTTGTATGGTTTTGGAGTTAGTTGATTTGCATGATCTACAGTACCTAGCTACAATATTGCAGCAATTATTTGGCAACAGAATAGCATACATAGTTAGAATGAAACATGCGTATTAACAGTTGGAATTAAAACCATTTATCAGATGTTCAATATAGTCTAAAAAAAAATCTACGAAGTCTGAAAATATGATTTTGGAAAAGTATGAAATTTTGAAATGTAAAATGTACTGTAGGAATTCTGAGCACTGCAGTAGACATGAAAATATGCTGCAGCTAAATAATTATTTTTGCTGACATAAATTTAAATATTATAAACTGTTATTGATTATTGATTTTGTTCTGCCTCTCAGAGGTGTTTTCGGTCTTTTGACATTGTTTGTTTTTGTATTTTATGCAGGGTGTACCCATGAACTCTCTAAGGTTTCTTTTTGAGGGACAGAGAATTGCAGACAACCAGACCCCCAAAGAGGTACAGTACACACTTCCATGAGTAAAACTGCAACAAGAGAACAAAAATTCCCTTTTGTTTTTGATGTCAAAGCCATGCATCCAATCAAACTCTGTGGTATTTTGGCTTAAATCATAGATAGAAGCTAGCCAAATTATGCAGATGCCAACATGGACAGGTGTGTGACATGCACCATCCACCATGTACAAAACTATGTGATATGAAAAAAAACCTCGACTAAAAGGGTTTATTTGAAAAGAAACTTGGTATGTTGTTGGGCCTATGTAGCTCTTATTATATAATACTAACTATTATGATATTTGTATGGACACGTACACGATAAACACTATCACATGTAAAATCTGGGTGCTAAAATACTAATTTATTATTATATTTATTACAAAATTGATTAAAAAAAATGTCTGCTTCAGACAAATGTTGTTCTTTTGAACTTCCTTTTCATCAAATAATCCTAAAAGTGTGTCAAAGTCAAAAAATTATTATTAACTGATTTTTATACGCCATGTAAAAGTAGCTAATTTCTGTTCTGTATCTGAATGAAAACAAACACAAACTACTTGACAAAACAACAGGAGCCAAGAATGCTGCACTGGTTTTCTCACATAATCA
>NW_015783317.1:0-1317 GCF_001515625.1 Sinocyclocheilus rhinocerous | reverse complement strand
TTTTTTTTCAAGCTTGAAAACTTCAGTCCCCATATGCATTGCAATTGCATGAAAAAGAGTGACTTAAAGAGTGACGTAAATTAAAGAAAGTCAAATGGGTTTGGAACTACATAACGGTGAGTAAATGATGACAAACTCTTCATTTTTAAGTGAATTATCCCTTTAAGGAGAGGATGGACCAAACAGCTTCCTTAATTCCACAGATATACAGCACAAAACTACTCAGAAAACAAGAGGAAGTACACAAGAGGATGAAGGAGATGAGGGAAGATGGGAAGAAGGCTGGAAGCCACAAGACAAATGACGAAGGTAAAGTGAGAGGAGGGTTGGACGGCTTACGCTGTGTTGCATCGTCCTCCAGACAATCCTCTGGGATGCGGAAGCAAAAAACAGAGGAAAAAGGGATTTCATTGAAAGTCGAGATGAGAAAGAGAGAACGCATACCATGGGCAAACACATGATAAATATGCATTAGACAGAAAAGCAATATGCACAATTACATTTGATGAATGGTATTGCTGGGATATTCCATCCCATTCCCCTCTGGAGAAAAAAAAACAAAACAAGCACATCCACTTTACACACAAACACTGCTCTCTAACTTAATATTTATTTAACCATCGCGTCTCTCCATTATAAAATGTGAGAGTTAACTTAAAAGTCATCCAATTCATAGCTGAGTGGAAAAAAAGCACTAGCCCATAATGGATAGAAAGTCATTTTAAATGAATTCTCCCAGTTAGCCGGAGGCTAAAATAAGATTATGCACAGATGCAATCTAGTTCTACTTTTAAGTCAAATTCATATTTTCATCTATTCTTGTTAAGTATTTTGAGTCAGAACATTCTATTCCAGTAGAGGAACTCAAGTACACATAGACACTACTTAATTATAAGCCTAAAAAAAAGAAAGAGAGAAAATAAAATGTTAACGGGCATAGATCATTAATGGATTTTTATTTTATTTATTTTTTACTACTTGTTTGTGAAAACATTAAGGGAAAAGTAACATTCCCATAATGTTTGCAAAATAATAAAATAGAAGGTTCCCTTAATGTTCATATAAGCAAGAAAAAAGTTCCCTTAATGTTCGTATAACTAAGAAAAAAGTTTTAAAAACATTTAAAATTACATCTTGGTCTACTTTTAAGTCAAATTCATATTTTCATCTTTTCTTGTTAAGTATTTTGAGTAGCTCAATTACACTTAGACACTACTTCATCATTAGCGTACAAAAAAAAAGTATACATCGTTCAGAGAACATTTTAGTTGGATTTTACTACTTGTTTCAGAGGACATTCAAAAGTAACTTACCCAT
>NW_015783316.1:0-1316 GCF_001515625.1 Sinocyclocheilus rhinocerous | reverse complement strand
AATGGGATTTGTTTTCTTTATGCAAATATATAACGTCTCGTTTCTTTCTTTGGATTTGTGTGAAATATGACCTTGAGATGTTCTTGACAGCTTTTGTGATATTATTTTGGTCCTCCGCATTAACTTTTCAAATAGCATGAGATAAAAACATGAATCTGGAAATAAGCTGTGTAACGATCGATCTGAAATAAGGGGAAAGGTGTGTGGTTTTAATGCTTCCTGAGCCTTTATAACTAACTGAAGTAGATGTTTATTCAGGATTTTTGATGTAGTCTGTAAGTGTCTGACTACTTTACTTTTTGCTTATGCAACATCTAAAACTGTATGTCATGCAAATATGTAGAATGTGCACTAACTAACTAATAGCTACTAAGTAACTGACTCTAACTAGGAGTCAGCATGTTTAAAACTTTAATTATATATCATGTATTTTTATTTAATATGAGTCGCATTTTCTGGCACAAAAGCCCCATTCATTGATTTCATTTAATCGCTTAATTTACATGAATGTTTCATTAGCATGAACTTTAACTGATATTGCTTTAATATCAATGCATATGATTGATCAGAATTATATGCATTAATGAATCGTTCACAATAAGACCGTGAACATGAATTACATTTATGCATTTAGCAGAATCAGATGCTTTTATCCAGAGCAACTTACAAAAGAGAAATAAAAACTATTTGTCAAAGAGCCAACAATGTTTATAATATGCAATGCTAAATTTATATAAAAAAAGAAGTTTATTTTGCATACAGAAATTGAAGCCTGTTTTACAGCTTTAAGATCTTTTTGCTTCGTTTAATTATCTTGAAAATAATGCAACTCCCAAATTCTCATTAGTATGTCTGTTTTCCTTTTTGTTATTTTACATTATGACAGTTATGATGCATTACAGTAATTACTTTTTTTTTGCTTTACGATAGTATGCACTTTACAAATGTGCATAATTGTCATGAAAATAATGCTTAAAAGTGTAAAAAAAAACAAAAATACAATAGACTTCATTTTCTCTTTGTGTCAAATGTCTCATTTATATCTTTTGATACATTTATGCATCCAGCAGATGCTTTTATCCAAAGTGACTTACAAACGAGGAACAAAAATAATTAGTCAGAGAGCCAACAACAATGCCAAGTTTATTAGACAACCGGATTAGGAAGCAAGCTAGAATTAGTATTACGTAAAGAGTCGGTTTTGGTTTTCATGTTGAGTTCCAGAGAAATGAAAGAGAGAATCTTTCAGGGTGTGTGTGTGTGTGTGTGTATGAGTGTACTGGTTTATATATTCTGGTGGGGACTTAAACCTGAAT
>NW_015783315.1:0-1316 GCF_001515625.1 Sinocyclocheilus rhinocerous | reverse complement strand
TTTGGATACATAAAACAATAGGGTTGATTTAGGGTGACATCAGTTTTGTTTTTGGTTATTGATTCTCACTCTTAGGTAATGTGCTTCTCTTGGCACAGACTGAACTTGTTATCTGAGCCTATGTAATTGTATTAAGTAAATTTAAATGACTTGATATGCCCGTCTTTAGAAGCCCAGGGGGGGTTGGTTTAACTTCAGACGTTTGGCTGGAATCTCTGCTTGAGTTAATTAACTTGCAAAACACTTGACTAAATTCTAGTGGATTTTATTTGGCTGCACAGAGACCAAACTTTCTAGAGAGAACTTCTGAAGGAAGGCTGAGTTTGAAAATCATTCTGACGCACGACTTTGGCAGGGTCTGAGGGGTTACCGTGTGTGGTGTGTATCCTCAGGGTTCGGACGACTGTTTGGTGAAGATCTGGGCGACAGATAACGGGCGTTTGCTGGCGACACTGAGAGGTCATGCGGCAGAGATTTCAGACATGGCTGTGAATTATGAGAACACCCTTCTGGCAGCCGGCAGCTGTGATAAAATGATCAGAGTGTGGTGCCTGCAGACCTGCGCCCCGCTGGCGGTACTGGAGGGCCACTCTGCGTCCATCACGTCATTACAGGTGTGCGACTCGTTTACATTCACATTTCAACAGACACAATGTTATGAGACATGCATGAGAATTTCACCATTACAAAGAATTCTGTATAAGATTTAACAGTAATTTCTTACAATAAAATAGTATTGTTGTTGTTTTTTTTTACTGTGAAATCAATTGCAGTCTAGGTCTTTTTTTGTGGTAACACAATAAATTACTGCGAAAGACAACCATATTGCACACCATTCCAAGATAATAGTGTAAACAGTCACCATTTTGGTGATTAATGTTCCTTTTGGCTGGGAACTTGGACCTTTTAATTAATTTTCTCCCAGCCAATGTTACAGAACACAATTGGTTGTACATTGAGAAAATAAACTAAGCATTGCCATTTATTGCTTTATGTTATAATGCAAAAACATAATCTTTTATGAACAATTAACCTTAATTGTACTCTATTTAATATAGTACTGTTGTAAGGAGGCAGACTTTTATTATGATTTGTCAACCAGGCCAGCAAAATAGTTTATTTCAAGTTGATTTGATTAGCGCTTTTCACAATACTTGTTGCTTCAAAGCAGCTTTACAGAAAATGTGATTCAGTGTTGCAATTAGCAGTGAAATATATACTACTAAAACAATACAACAACATAATTTATTCAATCGGCAGTGCATGCTAGGAACTAGTGTTGTCACGGTACCAACATTTCAGTATTCGGTACCAAT
>NW_015783314.1:0-1316 GCF_001515625.1 Sinocyclocheilus rhinocerous | reverse complement strand
TTTTTTGTCTGGGGATGAGTAATTATAGCCATTCAACATTACAGCACAATTGAAAGCCTGCAAATTGTTTTTATTTATCATTTATTAACAATTACAGAACATAAATAATGTGCGTTATTTAATTAGATTACCTATATTTTCAGGCACATTTTTTGTTATAATCATTGTTTATAACTGTACACTTTGATATCAAAGTTAATTTTTTTAATATATATATATTTGATTATAATCACTCTAAATCTAACTCTAAATAAAGACTCTAAAAAGTTCTTGGTGGATCCTAGCATGAAAAGGTTTGGGAACCTCTGCTCTACAATGTTAGGCAAATCAGACCTTTACTATCTTGGCTGACTACTGCAATGCTTTTTCCTACATGCACAATCAACCTCTGAAAATGATCTATGTAGATGGCGGTGCCTTTGGCCTTCAACAACCCCAAGAGAGTGCATGTTACTCCTTTCTTTGTCTCACTCTACTGGCTGCCAATTGCTGCTTGCATTAAGTGATGACTGCATACAGAACAGTCACTGTATGTGATTTCACAAATGTTGCAGAATTGCAAGATACAAACTCCGAATTTCTATCTTGCAAAATAATAAAATATAAAGATGGTTATTGTTGTGGCAGAAACAAACTTCCATAGAAAAGATGTGTTTTATTTCCAATAATATTTTACTCCAATAATTCTTCTTTAAAATGTAATATTTAATTCAGTGTGTTACTTGCAGTTTCATTGTAATTAATTGTAAAGCTAGAAATTTCTAAGTGAAAATTGTTTCTATACCATTTTTTTCACCATTTTTTTTCTGAAAGTAAACATGAAGTAAACCTTGACTTTTGTCAATAGTAAAAATGCCACGTAAAAAATTTTTTTGGTTAACAATTATACGAAATCCATTTTTGAGCAAGTAGGCCTAGATAACCAGCCAGTGTTCAAAACTGTCTCCTTACTTTAGCCCGATTCACAACAGTAAGCTTGTAATAATGTGTTCTAATTTGAGTGGTACTGGCCGGTTTTCGCGGGAAATACGCACATGCCGCCGTTCATCTTTGCGTCATTACGTCACGTCTGTAAACATAAAGATGGAGTCCCAGCTACTAGGCTATATCGCATGAGAGGATGCTGCAGGTGGCGGATCATTTATAGCCTTTTTCTCACAGCAGCTGGAATAATTAAACATCATTTTGATGGCGGATTGTAATCCAGAAAGGATTATGTGTTAATGAAACACATGTAAGTGACTGAAATTAGATTACATTCGAGTTTTAAATGCATCTGATTACAGATACGTGGGATTACACAAGATTTGTATTTC
>NW_015783313.1:0-1267 GCF_001515625.1 Sinocyclocheilus rhinocerous | reverse complement strand
TCTCACACACACACACACACACACACACACACACTCTCTCTCGCTATCTCACTCACTCACTCACTCACACAGCTGTTAAATATTCTCATTGGATGAACTATCTCCTAACACTGAATGTTACATTTCAGTGTAACATTTTTAAACATCCATAGGTAATCACCTAGCAACCACTGGAGGTATAACAGTATATTGTGTTACAGTGTATCACAATAAAAAATGAAACAATTTATTGTGTGTAGTTCAGACTGGTTTAAATTATGCTTTGTCATATATAATCTCTTCAGTCATATAGAATCGCTTACATTTGAGCTTTCATGTTTATAAGTTATTATTACTAAATTAAAAATATTTTTATAAATAAACATAAAATAAATAATTTAAAAAACATTATTTGATTAAAATAATAATAATCATAATGCATGTAGTCTGTGGTATGCATATGTGTTTAACATAATTCAGAATTATTAGCTAAGCAGAATCATCAATATTTCTGTTCTGGTTAATGAACAGTACTTTTTGTTACCTGTTTATCATGAAGTAATAATCTAAAAAACACAAACGTACCATTTTTACTCACTCTTGGCTTTGTTTAAAGTTTGGTGAGATCAGTATTGTGTATTGAACCCAGTCATGACAGCCATCTATAGCGTGAAATCTGTCTGTTTTAAAGCAATCTGACTGATCCTGATGTCGATCGTGTGGCTTTATGCGTGTCTTTGCTTCCTTCATCTGAGCTGTTTTTATCCGCAGGGATGCTGGAATATGATCCTGTGAAGAGGTTTTCAATACAGCGCATCAGACAACACAAGTGAGTCCATCAGTGCAGAATTATCAATGCAGTGCTTCCCATCCCTGTCTGAATATAGATAACCGCATATGATAACAACATATGCAGCTCTACGAAAGAACAATGATACAATAGATATCTGATTTGCTATAGTTCTCTTCATCTCGAGATGATGAAAATGATCTCAGCAGGCTCCTGAGGACAGGAATCGTTTCTGAATATTGTTCTTTTAGCTGCACGGTCCTGTTCAAAACTTAAGTGAAGTGTTTAGGGTGGAAGCAGAGTCCGTGACGCAGGAGCGCTGATGTTAGATGAGGTCAGAGAGCCCAGAGTGGGAGGAAGAGGAAGTGGAGAATAGTGAGAGCTAGAAATAAACCTGGCCTGGATTTTAGATCTTCATCCAGCAGAGATCATCGGATGAGGCAACGGATGCGGTTGCCATGGATACGGAAGAGCGCATGATGAGCATGGTGCACTAAT
>NW_015783312.1:0-1316 GCF_001515625.1 Sinocyclocheilus rhinocerous | reverse complement strand
GTCTCTTTTTATTATTTTTGTCTTTTGTATGCGACCTATTGAAATCGGTGCTCAATAACATTACGGTGACCAGAGCCTCTGCCAGGACCCTTAGCCAGTGCTTTCAACCAGCTGTTGTAAAGACTAAGGATTCACAAAGCAGTGCTGGCGTTCCTGAATATATTTGCATGAAAATGGACGCATATAAACAGCAAAAACAGCGCGTCATGAAGCAGCTTTAACATGAGCTTCTGTGCTGTTCAGTACCTGCTGCAGCATTGGCTTTGTGGCCACGTTTCCTCTGTTTCTTGAGTTTTCTTTCAATCTTTTTGACATCTTTGAACAAGACATCCATCTGAGCTCACCTGCTATTTCCCGCATTCAGTAACTCCCAATTACCCTGCTGCCCAAAATCGTCTTTATTCTTCTGCTGATAGCTTTTACTTTGTGTTGAGGAGTCAGTCAGAGAAGTTTTTGCAATGGCACCGATGTCTCTTGAGACTCTTTGAAGTTCTTTGCCAGCCACTGCTTTGATTTGTACACTTATGAGGATCTTAATGTGGAAAGCTCAGGCAGAAAAAGCGTCTAGGTTTATGGAATTGCACATATTGCAGCTATATTTAACACGCTGTCCTATATAGCAGTGTATGATGAGGAAAGATGCCCCTTTTGACCTTTAATTTTCCTCTAGATGTCACTAAATCCAATCTCAGCACATGTATTGAGTGGCTGTGCTTTTATTAATCTTGACCTTTTATCTGAACAGTTTTGAGTTTAAATCATCTCTTTTTATTCAAGTTTTCGATATAAGTTTATTATTTCAGTCTATTTGGTCATGTGGCTTTGTTTTTTTGCAATTATTATTCATATTTTATTTGAACTTGGTTTTGTTTTGAAGTGCAATGTTCAAGAAAGATACCATTTGCATGTTTGTGTATTTATTAACGAATTAAATAAGTATTAAAATTCATGACGTTATTATTTAAGAATTCCGTGAATTCGATTTAAACACCTTTATTGTTCATCATAACCTATAAGCTAATTGATTGAATTCATTCATATTCATAGTATTTTTTTAAATAAATAAGTAAATAAATCAATAAATTATCTCATAGAATTAGGCTAATTGAGTAGAATCATTCAATTTGAATTCACAATTTATTTATATAATTATCTTCCTTTAATTAAAGGTCTGTTTATATAATAGAATTGTAAATGTAATTTATATGAATCTCTCTGACTGTGATTCTGTTATTTGATTTGTTTGCTATTATTCAACTAAATTGTCAAAAATCATACATTTTCATAGAATATTTGATATTTTATGGCATCTTTTT
>NW_015783311.1:0-1315 GCF_001515625.1 Sinocyclocheilus rhinocerous | reverse complement strand
GGGGCCGGTGCCACCCCTGGCCACCACGTAGACACGCCCCTGACTACAAGTGCAAGGTTAATGCTGGTTTGATGTTAAAGTAGATTGTGGATGAGCTATTTTATCTTTACCTGCTCACAGTTGCTGGATCTGTGCTATGTAACTGCTAGAAACCGCCAGCATGGTCTGATAGCATAGTTAAATCCCTCAGAAATGATGGACAGAGAGAGTGAGAGGTTTATTTGCTACCATAGAAAGGGTCACTTACAAACGACTCGGGCAGTCAAGTATGCAATGACTTTAACAGACTGCCATCTAACACAAAGCAACATCTCAAGTGTTTCGAATTTACCCTCTCTGAACGTGATTGAAATCCAACCCTGACAGGAATCTACTGTTTAGTATGCTCAGACTTTTCGACTTTGCTGTTCATCTTGCCATATGCTTTCACCTTTTGTGTTTTGTTACACAACTGATAATTTGGCAAGTCAAATGACTGAGAGGAGTGAAAGCGCTCATATGCAACTGTCAGACTCACAAAGAAACAACATTTAGGAGATGACAAACATGTGACATTCCCTAGAACAACAGCACGTGTTCTTCATGTTATGCACTCTAGCCTATAAATGACACGTACTGTACATCAATGTAAACAAACACAAAACTGGGATCAAGCACAAACCTCTTACACTATAAAAAGTGGAAACCTGCAACTGTCACCTTAAATAGCTATTTTTACCTGATTTAACTCATACAAATTAGTTTTTAAATTTATTTAGGTCGATTCAGTTATGCTAAATAACTTTTTTCTTTTTGATTAAACACACTGAAATGATTAAGGCATTAACGCAGCTTCCCAGATCTGTACCTCATCTCACATTGATGCAGTTGCTGATGAACATGCTGCAGGACGACTGACTGATTTTGTGATTGAGCCTATAGAATGCAGTTATATGCCCTAAAATTCAAGATATGAGGTCATAAAATGCCCTTATATGGGTTTGTGTCTTATATTTATATCATATGATATAGTTTAGCAATATCACGAGCTAGAGTGCTGTAATTTTTTCTGAATATCTGCACGTGTTGATTTTATACAACAATTCAATAAACAGGAAGTTATTACTGTTTTAGACACAATATTGTCAGTATTGTCTGTTTTTCGCAAACGTTAATAGTTCCAAACAAACTGAGCAACACACAACGGTGATTTGTTACTGAATGAATCTGCAGTTTTGAACTAATCAAGTGAGCCAATGATTCAGTGACTCATTCATAAAGATTCACTTGTTTTGTTTCTGAATGAATCAGCCGTTTGAACGAATCAGTTGAATGA
>NW_015783310.1:0-1316 GCF_001515625.1 Sinocyclocheilus rhinocerous | reverse complement strand
CTCAACATTAACCATAGCAAGTTTGGAGTCTCTAACTCAAACCCTGTAGCGCCACCAACAGTTCAAAGTTGCACTCATGTTTATGTTAATAACTTTTGAACTGTAAAATCTAGAAGTAAAATTCTTTATTTTCCTGTGATTCTATGGCTCATGAAAGTCGAATGCATACTGAAATTAAAATTTTAACAGTTCAAGATTTTTCACAATTTGTGCATGAGTGCCAGGCATGTTTATAGGGTGATTTAATGAACAGCAACCATTAGTTATATATTTCTCAAGGTCAGCAATTTCAGCTCCTTCTGATATATAATAACAGGGCACCTGTGTTAGTTCATTTCAGTGTATGTTATAAGGAATTTGTTGTTTTTGTTGGATTATTTGAATGAAGCTACATTTACTACCTTAACACACTCTTTACCTTTTTCAGCAGAACGAAATTAAGTGCAAATTAAGGCTCCCCTGGACACTTCACATTTAGAGACAATAAAGGTGTGTCTGCTTTCACATCTCTGAGAGACTACATAGAGTATTTGTACTTTTAAAAATTCATGTCACACTGCAGGACGATTTAAGTGAATTGCAAAAAGGAAATAAAAATTGTGGAAATAGTTAGTTTAGTATGTTATCTTTATGTTTTCTGTTAACATTTTTATAAACACCATGGTTTGACAGTACTAGTTATTGTTGTACTCACCCCCTAAATTAAATATAAAATTGGTGTTAGTTATATCATAGTTGTGATTTGCTAAAGAGCGTTTGATTGGACAAAAAAATCAGCTGAAAAATATAAATATAAATAGCAGGGAATGTAGTGCAGGATGAGGCATCAGTATTTCTGGTCTGTTTAACCTGAAGAAAGAAGCTCTGCATTTTGCCAACGCTAGCATATAAATATTATTCTACAATCTGTTGTTTAAGTAAAACTGTTATTTGGCACCTAACTATGTATGATGGCAGACACATCCTCCATGAAGTTTAATCACAGACACTGGTTACATTTTGCTTTCTTGCTGAACTCTCTGTCAGTTCTTTAGAATAAATTGTATTATATTATACTCCTTATATTCACCACTGATTTAGACTAAGTTTTAAATTCTGATGTTTTAGATATACTTTATGGATTAATGTCTATTTATTTATGTGTTTCCCTACAGAAGAGGGATGTGTTTGGACCACACAGTGTTCAGGGACATGTGAATGGATGTAATGATGGACATCCGCTGATGTACAGGTAAGGCTTATAACTTGTGTTTGTGTTTTGTTGTGTACTTAACATGTAGGTTACCATCATTTTCTTTTTGGAGGGTGACTCCTCT
>NW_015783309.1:0-1311 GCF_001515625.1 Sinocyclocheilus rhinocerous | reverse complement strand
ATCATGTGACACTGAAGACTGGAGTAATGGCTCCTGAAAATTCAGGTTTGTCATCACAGGAATAAATTAACATATATTAAAATAGAAAACAGTTGTTTTAAATTCTAATATTTCACAATACTACAGTTTTACTGTATTTTTGATCAAGTAAATGCACTGGTGAGCAAATCATGACTGTCTAATGTGAGAAAGTACAGAGCACATTATAACACAAATAAATCAAACCAACCAGCTAAAGGACTGTGAGTGGGGATAAAACACTTTATTCTAATAGCATCACAATATCACCTGCTGAGAGTCGCTCCTGCCCACAATCCCATCATCATTTGATGGACTTCAAACTGACATATAGACATTTTAAAAGCACTATACTATGCTATCTTACTCTTGTTTTCTCTTTTACACACACAGATTGAATCTTGCCTAAAACTGAGCCTCAAATTCTAAAGATGACTCTGACACAGGCCTCAATACACATCCTCTGGTCTAGGGCTGGTTTAAGGCAATTCCAGTGCATTTATCTGCTAGTAAATCACCAACCTATAATAAAGGAGTCATTTAGACATATATTTGAATGCTGCAAAACTTTGAACACTTCTGATAATATGGCACAGAAAGAGTTTTAATTAAACATAAATCATTCTGTCTCTGAGGCATCTCAGAAAGTTCTCTGAGTGACATTCATCCATCACAGCAAGAGAGGATTTCACACATCTGACATCAGAGTGTGACACATTAACACTAGAGCAGGTGGCATCTGGGTGAGTGCATGTTTGCCACAGTGTGAGACAGGTGCAGTTCAATAGACAGTTGGAGCTAGTTGTGTTTCCACTGGTAACCACAGAGTAAGGATGATCTGAACATGACATTCATTTAAAGCTGACTTACAGATTGAGAGTAAAGACTGAAAGATCTAATGGCCATAATGCAACACCTGTTGAAATGCTTCACCTAGAAGTGCGTAACTGAAACGAAATACTGCAAGATGCGATTTAAATTTTTGTCAGTCACATTAAAATGGTTTCTAATTTAGGTAAGCATATTATGATCAGTTTATGGCTCATTCCATGAATATGTTACATTTTGGTGTTCCATTATTACTTTTTTAAAAGCATTATTAATCTCATATCTCTCAGAAAAGTAGAAAAAGTACAAAATATGTACACTTTAGGTACTAATATGTACCTTTAAAGGGATACTCCGCCCCAAAATGAAAATGTTGTCTTTAATCACTTACCCCCATGTCGTTTCAAACCCGTAAAAGCATCGTTCATCTTCAGAACACAATTTAAGATATTTTGGATGAAAACC
>NW_015783308.1:0-1315 GCF_001515625.1 Sinocyclocheilus rhinocerous | reverse complement strand
GCGCTGGGGGTCCACATTTCAATGGTTCGATTCTCAGGAGCTCGATCTACAGGAATGAAAAGCAAATCATAACTCAAATATTGAGGTATCTGCCAATATAGGCTTCAACGCAAGTGTTCGTTCCCGGGGTGGCTAGTTAGTATTATTAGCATCAAAGCTGCTTTGCAACTCCCAGAACAAAAGTACGGAGACTGAAAGACCCGCGAGAGCAATGTGACATTTCTCCTCATTACGCTGATGGAAACTTCACCACGGTATCTAGGTCATTGCGGTTCATTATAGTTTTAATAACTCGCCAGAAAGAAAAAAAATCACATGTAGGATGAATTTACTCATGTTAAGGACTTTCAAGTCTGAAGGTTGGTCCCTAAAGCCTGCGCGGCGTCAGAGGCCCGAACTGTGCACCTGCGTTTGAGACCCTTTTTCCCCAAAATGATTGATTCCCGATATCCTTCAGTTGGACACGCTTTGAATTTGCAGCTGCTGAGGAAAATGTGATTGTGTTCTCAAAACAGTCTTGGATTCATTAGTGGAGTGTATATGGAATCAATCGTTCAGCTCTCAAAGCAATGAAATCGTATGCTTTGCGTTGCAATTTAATGTGTTTAGAGAAGTTAATGCAAAACCCAAAAATAAATTTTCTGCAGGTGCTTCGTTGCGATGACAATCTTAGCATGCATTGTTTGCGGTTCCATTTGTACGATACAATACAAGGAAAAATTATGGAACGTAAACATCTAATGTGTCATACCGTGCATCAAGATTAGGGCTGAATGTTGCTTGCCAATGAGCAAACATTGAGAGAACAACAAAAACAACCACATTTCTCAAATGTGTTAACCACTGCTTACGCATCAATTTCATCACGCCCCCTCTGCCTGTCAGAGTAACGGCCACTAAAGTCATCCTTTCAAAGTCAGCCGTCAAGTAAAACAATGAAGGAGGGCAAAGCAAATTCAGACACCCAATGAAAAGACCATCTTTGACGCCTCGAACAATGGATGGTCTTGTTTGATGTATGGTCTGAGAGCAATTTTCTCTCTCTTTTTTCTCTCTGCTCCACTTGAAAGTGTTATTTTTTTCTTGAATTTCCCACAAAACTTTGATAGGAATGTTTTATGAGTCAATGAAGGGTAGCGTGAGGCCCTGTGTCTTAGCCACACATGTCCCCTCGCTCGAGTTTATGTGCACATGCCATTTTATAATTAAGAGAGTGGGAACCGCACAAAATGTAACTAGCTGATGATAAATGTAGTTTAGAGTTTTGGATGTAAAAGTGGACGTTAAGGTTATGAATAGAATATTGTAGGTAAAC
>NW_015783307.1:0-1316 GCF_001515625.1 Sinocyclocheilus rhinocerous | reverse complement strand
GGGTGATAACTGGATAGAAAACATAAGCCTAGATCTCTACCCCTATGATGCCGGCACAGACAGTGGTTTCACCTTCTCCTCACCAAACTTTGAGACCATTCCTCAAGACAAGATCACTCAGGTAATGTCTAAAAGCGGACAACCCTACAAGTCATACAGTATATATTTATAATATTTTCCATGACACAATGCTTCTTAGACCACAATGAGCTGGTTTACTGGTCCTTTTTGGTTTAAGGTGCTTTCCCAGCCTGGCCAAGCTGGTGTTTAGCTGGTTATTTCCCAGCCTCACAAACCGAAAAGTTTTCAAAATCGTTCTAAGACCAACCTGACCAGACTTGGAGGCCAGAGGAGACCTGGAAACAATCTTATGCAAGTTTAAGATGTATTTTTTCAGCACAGTTAGACCACTTTGGGAACCAGCCCCTGCTGGAAAAAAAAACAAAAAACAGTTCAAGGTGGTTTGCTGGTTTATGCTGGTTCAGTTTGTCAGTGGTCAAAACCCCTTCTAAAACCAACAAACCGGACCACTTGGTAGACCACCTGACCACCTTTTTTCAGCAGGGATGGAGGTCTCGTTACAAATCTTGTTACAGATACTGTGTCTTCTCTCAACAGATAACCGCATCATTCCCAAGACACCCTGCAAACTCCTTCTACTATCCCCGACTGAAGCATCTCCCCCCAATAGCCAAAGTCTCCCTAACAAAGATCAAGAATAAACAGATCTTCAGCTTACCCATTCAGCCGACCCAGTCCAATCAGATTCCAAGCGACAATGAAATTGATAGGTCTCTCATAAGTAAGCATTAGAAATTGTTTGTAAAATGAATTGTGATGTGAATGTTGTCCTCATACAGAACTGTATCATGCAAAAAGACAGAGTTGACATACTTGCATTTGAATCTTAAATTCTGTTTTCGAGGGAAACACTACAAATCCATAGAGAGAACTTGTGGTGATTAAATTGCGGGCTGTAGAAAGGTTTATCAACTCCCATGGTAACCAACACAACACACTGCAAACACTATAATGGAGGCCAACCCGTTTAAAAGTTTTCTGCCACTCAGCACTCAGGAAGTGTTTGTCATTGAAGTGAAATGTGTGCTTTGATTTCATCCTTCTGTTTTCCTACTTGCACAGAAGTCTGTGATGCATATCAGCCTTTTACAAGGTCAGGATTTCTGGAAAGCATCAGTGAATCAGGAGAAGCTATTATTTTTGCAAAATTTGAAGGATTTACATTTATTGTCTGAGTTTACTTTAAATTCAGTAGCTCTAAACTTTGATTTAGCATAAAACATAAAACAAATTGA
>NW_015783306.1:0-1315 GCF_001515625.1 Sinocyclocheilus rhinocerous | reverse complement strand
AGAATAATGGAAAATGTTTTCGTCTCACAAGCCTGTGTATCATACATTGTCTTTTATACTTCAACAGCTAATGACACAACACAGCAGGAAATTGTTGGATGGCTACTTGACACTCGGTGTACTATGCTTTATTCTTTTCTATTGTGTTTTCAGAGAAAGAGGGCCAAACACAATGCTGCCATCCAGCTCTTCACACTTTTATATACACTCAACAGCCTTACAGACAGCGTTGCTCTAATGTAAAGGTCGGTATGAGCAAGCTTTTGGTGTCTCTGAAGTGCTTTTGCTGTAGCTGAAACCAAGAATAGTGTTTGAAAAGAAAATCTACGCAGTTGTTTTCATGTGTAAATAAGTTGACACCACCTTAATATAATGGTAACTTTGCCATTGTTAGTAAAAGACAAAGGTACCGAAAGTGTTTTTCTTTTTCTTTTTTTTTTTGCAGTCATACAAGAACCGTCTTCGGGTTCCCCAAAGAACCTTTTAGAAATAATATTTCTACACTACAAAGAATGTTTTGTGCATTGTAAAGATTCCATTGGTGTTTAAGGTTTCTCATGGAACTATAGATGCCAATAGAGAGTGAGATGAACAAGGTTTTTCTTAATATGCTTTTTAGTAAGAAGCCACATAATGCATGTGAATTGAGTTTAATGGGGGCCTCTAGTGGATACATTACTCATATCTTCTATATTTCAAAAGATTTGTCTAAGGATCCTTCATTTTAACACCATCTAGAATTTAAATCAATATCATTAAGAGTCATTTATTCAATCAGACCACCATACATTATTCATTACTGACAGCTTGCTGAACACCCAGTGCTTAAAGCACTGCTGATATAATTAGTTGGATTGATTATCTTCTGCATTATAAGGTGTCTCAAGCTGTCACCTCACATTCTATTTAAGTTCACACTATAGGACTAATTGTGGTTGAATATACCTTTCACACTACAAATCAACCACTTACAAAATTGGAGGTGCAATCTTATTTACAAATGAATCTCATGAATGCATGTCTGTGTCATGTCAATTTAAAACGAAGAGAAAAAATAATAGATACTTTTTTCATAACAGAAATTAAGCTTATTTTTATAACCTTTTTTTCATTGTGGCATTATTTTCATAACAATTAGACAATTTCCCAGCAAATTGTCATTACTGTAATACATCTGGATAATTTACTTTTGAGTTATTTATTTACTTACTTACTTACACTCTAAAAATGCTGAGTTGTTTCAACCTAGCTTTGGGTCAAATATGGACTCACCCAGCTGTTGGGTTAAATTTTTACATTACATTTTTAACCCAAA
>NW_015783305.1:0-1315 GCF_001515625.1 Sinocyclocheilus rhinocerous | reverse complement strand
GTTACTGTTTAATAACACACGGCCCATAGTAAACATAATGGATGCCTGACTTCTTCAAAGAGCCGTATGATCGTCCCTCTCGTTCTGTCTCTCTTGCTCTCCGTTTTTTCCTATGAGGCTTCCGTGATGGAGCTGCGTGCCTCTCTTCTCTCTCCTACTCTCCCTTTTTCATATGCTGCTGATCTTTCTATTCTTTTCCTCCCTTTTTCTCTCCAGGGAACTGCCTCAATCTCTGAGAGAGAATGTTCTGCTTTTTTCGTGCGCCGCTGCAGGCATCTCTCTTATTTAGTATGCACACATACATACATCACATCGTTTTATCGCAGATGTGCAATCACGTACACACATACACAGACACCCACAAAGGAAAGCAGTGCTAGATCTATATCAACCGCGCTTGCATCTGACAGTCTGTTAAAGGAAAATCTTCACTCAAAAATGTCAAAAAGTCATCTTTTACTCACCCGCAACCCCCAATGATGTTCTCTTTTTCCTCAGAACTCAAAAGGAGAACATTTGTTTCCATGCTTTTTTTTTCATGCAATTACAAAGAACCTTGAAAAATACCATACAATATCATAATATAATAAAATCAATGGTGTGCTGTATCCCATTTCTGATCATGTTTGTGAGGGATGGAGCAAAATCTGTGCTAGCTTTTTTAAATAAGTTTATGTGAGAAGAAGCAATGTCCCATTTGTGAACGGGTTGACAAATGTGGTGTGAATGATTTGTTCCCATTCCCAAATCTGATTTATGTGCACTCTTAAAAATAAAGCTTCTTTATCGGCATCTATGGTTCCATGAAGAACATCCGTGGAACCTTTCCATCACACAAAATTTTCTTTATAGTGGAAAAAGTTATTTTGATTTTTTTAAATGTTCTTCGCACTAAGAAAAACAAAATGGTTCTTTTAAGAACAGTTGACCGAAAGGTTCTTTGGGGAACCAAGAAATGGTTCTTCTGACATTGCAGCAAAACCCCTCTTTTATAAGAACCTTGATTTTGAAGAGTATGAAGCTATAAAATCAATAGTAGACACACAATCCCAGATGATTTGGTGTTGAAAGTTGAGGAGAAATGTTTGAGTTCATATTTTGACTCTTTGACTGCAGACTTTGGTATCTTGGCAATTCTGAGCACATCTCTTCTGAAATTCTGAAGAAGACATAACTTTTTCTGCTTACTGTAGTTTCTACAATGCTGACTGAGAACATTTGAGATATTAAAGAATTATCATTTGCGATATTACTTTTCTACAGGTTACACGTAGGATAGTAATGATTGATGATGTTTCAGCATAGTTTGGAGGAC
>NW_015783304.1:0-1315 GCF_001515625.1 Sinocyclocheilus rhinocerous | reverse complement strand
ATTGATTACCGCTCTCTCTATCTCTGTTTATCTGGAGCGTTTCTTCTGCTGATAAACCTCCAACACAAACCTACAGCAACAAAACCGACCAAACGCAGCACGAAAACCAGAGAAACATCACAAAAGCAGACACTTTCTGTAAGACCATTCATCACGTGTCACGTACAGTATGTTGATGAAGGCAGGCTCATGCATGTTTTGAGAGCGTGAGGAGATCTTCACTGATAACACACACCTCATCTGAGAGAAAACACATGTGCAAAACAGCTTGAATCAGCACTTTCTCCAGTCTCACATGGACAAACGAGTTCACAACCTGCCGTTCACATGCAGCTTCTGAGCATTTAATCCTGTTACTTGCAGCACTGACAACACAACAACGTTCAGAAACGCACCACAGATAGAACGACACACGTCCTAGAAGTGAAGAGTTAAACATGAGTTTTAGAAGCAAATAAAACAAAGATTATTGGAGTGCATTTTAAAAGAAAATACTATTTCAGCCTTTTGACTTATACATTTCACGTGTAATTCAATGTTTTACTTGCGGTTTCTTTGTAAATGTTTTTGTGAAATTTTCTAGTAACTTCTGAGTGAAAATTTTCAAATTTTTTTCAGTGCATTTTTTCAGACTTTTTGCTTAAACATTTCATGCTTAATTTAAGGAAGGCTTTTTCCACCATGGGATGAAAAAAAAAATTTTAACTGCAACTTTCTCTCACAATTCAGACTTTTCACAAAACTCTCTCTCAAAAAAAGTCAGAATTCTAAAATAAAAATTCAGAATTTTACAATATTAACTACAATATTCTGACTTATTTCCATTTTTTTCAGAATTACTTTTTCTACAAATTGCATAAAAAAAAATCTGAATTTTGAAACAAAGTCAGTATTGTGAGAAAAATTCAATTTTTAAATTTTTATGCCTTGTTGGAAACAAGCTTCCATATTAATTCAATGTGTTTGTTACTTGCTGTTTCCTGTGAAATTTACTAGCAATTTCTGAGTAAAAACTCTTATATATTCTTATTAATTAAATCCAACACCATTTTTTTCAGTGAATAAAAAATGATTACAGAAGATTGTCATTTTATAGCAGAGGTGCCCAAAATAATTTAATTTGAAGATTTTTATATGTATAAAAAAATATATATACATATATATAAATAATACAAATAAAAAAATAAATAACCCTTTTTTCAATGTCTTCCTTTGCATTGTTTCTTGTTTCCAAATCGTTTAAAAATAAATAAATAAAAACAAAAAAAATAAATACATTTTGAATTGTTTTAATAAAAAATAAAAAAAGTACTTA
>NW_015783303.1:0-1315 GCF_001515625.1 Sinocyclocheilus rhinocerous | reverse complement strand
GTTTGGAAGATGAATTCATGATGTACTCGCTCATCATATACATTTGGCAAATTTTGAACACAGAAAAAGTTGCATAGTGCTGCAATGGGACTTGTAGATTTACTTGCTTTATTCTTAAGAGTTTGTTTAGCCAAAATATCCACCTTCTCATTTCCCTCTACACCAACATGAGCAGAAACCCAAATGAAATGTGTAGATATACCTACCCAGAACTTTTATAGGCCTATACTTCATACGGAATATCTCATTGATAATATCCATCCTAAACGATGACCTGCCAGATCTTATACTTTTAAGTGATGAGTGGCTATCGGATTCAGTGACAGTGTTATTTATTTTCTTCTCCTCTATCCACTGCAGGGCCAATGATATTGCCAGTAATGCTGTTGCATATACTGACAAATGATTGGTTAATCTAAATCACTCATTAGGATATATACTGCTGCACCATCATATCCTGTTTCAGGATTTTTGGATTAAAAAAAACTGATTCTGTATTACTGTACTGTAATTGATGCAATCTTTTGCCATTGCATTACCTATCCATCCAAAAACTTGTAACACACGCGCTCCTTCTTTCTTCTTCTTTTGTGATTTATGGCAGTTGGCATTTCCGCCACCTACTGGGATGGAGTGAGAAGTTCAGATGGGAGGAATGGGAGAAAAATAAAAAATAAAAAAACTAAATCCTTCTAATCAGATCTGTATCTCGCGGAAATATGCAAGTAGAGCATCATATACCCTTAGCTGTTTCTGTGCATTCTGAAATATCCTTTAATGTTAATACATTAATTTCCATATTTCTTAATTTATCAATAAGCAGTTTCCTTTCTGTTGTATATGACTCACAATGTAAAATTACATGTTTGGCTGTTTCTGGTATTTCACAATAAATGCAGCAATCTGACTCACTTTTCCCTGTGGTGTGCAGGGAAGAATTTAGATTGGTGTGCCCAATGCGGATCCTGGATATTATAGTATCTTCCCTTCTATTTCCATATTTTCTGTTTTCAATGCCCACTTTAGGCTGGATAGGAAGTGTCTCCTTTATGTCTCTTTATTCCAGCTGTCTACCACAAGCTTCTGGCAGCTGCTTTAATAATACATTTTGCTTCAGTCTTGCTTAATTCATGGCATATCACAATGCATTAATTGAAATAAAAACAAGCTTTAGGAAGATTCACATGCTACTCAACTGCTTAGACGTCGAAGTTGCAGCGAAGACAGCTCTGATTGGTTTTCCTGCAACTGTGCGTCATAACATATCCAAAAAGTGCTAAGTAATGTGTAATTATTATGCTTGAAACACACCATT
>NW_015783302.1:0-1315 GCF_001515625.1 Sinocyclocheilus rhinocerous | reverse complement strand
CGTTTCTTCACCCGTTCGTAGGGTTCGTCTAATGAGCTTTCGCTCCACATGCGCGGTTTGATCGGGGACTTGTCATAGTCACTTCGTTGGTAGTGCAGGTGTCTCAGTCCGTCCAGGGACTGTGGGGGAGGCGGCCGACTGTGGGACGGGGGTCGGGGAGGGAGACCTTTGTGTGGGGAGGCAGCCGGAGAGAACGTGGGGGTTCCTGTCACCTGGGGGTCATCTGGTGAACAGAGTGAGAGGAAATGAGATAACTATATCATTTAATGTTAAGATGGTGCACGTGTATGTTCCTTTTACTTTTGAGGACAAAATTGCTAAAAGAAAAGATTTAATTAATTAAATTAATGAAAATTAAATCAGAGAACTTATTTTTGGGAAAATGTTCATAAAATTAGTTGATGTGTATTATCTGATTTGATGAGCCACATTCAAAGTTCTTGTAAAAATATCAATTGAATTCTATACTAAATATTAATCAGCAGAAAGAATGAATATTAATGAGGCAAATGCCTGTATTGTATATGTAAACTATATTAATTGGCAAAATAATTGTTGATTTCATCTTGATGATATCCACCCTCCCATTTTACCAAAAACACCTCTTGAAGGAAATGTTCGAAATAAAAAAAATTTAAATAACTAAAATTAAATCAAAGAAATCAAAAGCAAAGAAAAAGAAATGCCTTGATGTGTATTATTTGATTAGATAGCCATAAACAAAGTTATTGTAAAAAACATATCAAATTCTATACTTAATATTAATGGGCCAAATGAATTAATATTAATGAGACCTATGTGTGTTTTGTATCTGTAAACTTATTATTATTATTTGGCAAAAGAATAGGTTATTGAGTCTTTTATGATATTCAGCTTACCACTATACCAAAAAACACCTCTGAACCATGGTAAAACCAAAACCAGCAACACCCACTTTTCACAATCCAATTAATTACAGATGGATATAATCAAACACTGACCTACATTTTTATTGTTAAATATTTTTTGCTTCAATTTGAAATCAAAATACAGAAGTACAATTTATATTTATGTATAAAAAGTGTACAAAACTCACCATCATCCAGCACCAGGGCGTCAGACAGTGAACTGTCCTCTGAGCCGATATTCGCTTCTGCCGAACAAAAACAAAGACAACTTAAAAGTGAAAACTCACACACCAACATGTCAAACAAATCTTTGCAACCTGAGCGTGAACACGAGTGCGTTAAATGAATTTTCACAGCAGAGGTCACACACAGACACATGCGTTCACAGTTTTATAGGTCTATGGGGAGGTGCGATTACTCTTGCTCTC
>NW_015783301.1:0-1314 GCF_001515625.1 Sinocyclocheilus rhinocerous | reverse complement strand
ATTTTGTCACTTTTTATGTGCATTTTTAGAATTTATGCACATGTTGGTGTTTCCATCCAGCATTTTTTTTTTTTTTTTTGTATGTGATATCCTAAAATTCATAATACATAACTATTGTTACAATGTTTTTGGGCCGTAATGAACAGGAAATCTAGCATTACATCAATGAATCTGATGCCAAAATGATGCCAAAGGCCATTTGGTTCATGCAGTCTTGTATGAGGCATAATTAAACAAGTTTAAACATTTGCACAAACTGTTTTGGAAGCTTTGTCAAAGGAGAAAACTATCAGTGAATAATGATTCAATTTCAATCCATTTCTCACACAAAGCTAGCATTTGAGTTCAGAAAACTTAATATTTCTTAATATTTCTGAAAACTGAATAAGAGAATATTTCTCTTTTATGGTGCTTCATTGCATACAAACAGCAACATCAACATTTTCCCCTTTGAGTTTCACAGAAAAAGTAAAGTCATATGGGTTTGGAATGACATGAGGGTGAGTAAATAATGACAGATAATTTTTGGTTGAATAATTCCCTTAATAAATGTAATTCCAGCTTCAATCTGCAGTTTCTAGAATAGACTCAAATTTTTTAGGTTAAAAGACAAATGAAAAGATGAAAAAAACCCAAGTAATAATTTACACCTCATTTTCATTCCTCAAATAGAAACAGCCTGGAAGACGTTATTAATAAAGAATTAATATATTCATATTTTATCACCTTGTCCAGGCACCTTGGCAAGTAATCTGGGCTCATATTAAAGAGATTCTGACCCGTTTCTGCTCAGAGACGATCTGTTAATAATTCATTCCATCACACCTGCGATCACACAAAGCCACAGACACTAATTAAACCCCAGCGACCAATCAGGGTCGTGCTCTGGATGGTGAATTTGCATAATTAGAGAGGTAAGAATGAGGACTCACAATGAGAGAGCTGTGCCATCATTGTGTGCTGTACAAAGAAACACAGTGTAATGTGACTCAAGACTCCTGGAGACCTTAAGATCCACCTGAAGCAGGTTTATGGTGTTGATGAAATAATGCAGGTTATTCACAGTTCTGTTTAGTTCCCAACACAAAGACCTTGATTAGTGGTTCAGGTGCGTTTAATTAGAGCTGGAGCTGAACTCTCCAGAACCAGGAACAGGGAACACAGGTTTAAAGGAATAGTTCACCCAAAAAGTGAAAATTATGTAATCAATCATAAACCAAATCAACCATAAAAGTATTCCAATACATCATGTGCATAAATTACATTGTCAAACCTGACATAATCTGACATCTTATTTGATTGTTGGATTTGAGA
>NW_015783300.1:0-1315 GCF_001515625.1 Sinocyclocheilus rhinocerous | reverse complement strand
TGAAGGATGGAAATTAGTTCACAATGCTGACAGCTTCATTAGCTACAGTTTCTTGACAGGGTGACAAATGATGTGAAGACCAAAAATCTGAAGTCAGCTTCTACAAAAACCCTCCTCCAAATCTGTCCTCTGTACTTTTTGACTTCACAAACACTAACACTTAATATTATCAAAGCAAAAACAGCACTGTTTAATACACAACAATAGCAAAAATATGGTTTACTTTGTTTCTATTATAAAATGGGGCTGAATCAATAGCTTCCAGAGAGCAGAGTCAATATCCAGCATAAATATCAAATTGAACTGAGGTATGTAGTCATAAAAGAGCCACAAGACTGATTTGCATAAACATCTTTCTATTTCTTTACGCTTTCCTCTCGCTACATGCAATCCAACTTTTTCCACTCCATTAAAATACATTAAAAACAAAACGAAAAGGCCTTTTTTTCTTTTTAAATGTCACTTTTCTTTAAATAAGCATACACTTCTCTTACACCGCAAGGGTAATGTCATCATATGCCAATGCAAATGCATTAAAAACTTTTAAAAGCACCTTTTCGAGTTTAAAACACATTTACATCTAATAGGTTAGTATACTTTAGTCATCATTCTTCATTTCTTCAATCTTTCTTGTCTTTACTGTAGCCACAGGGGAGCATTTCAGACAGCAAATGACCTCAGACAGTCTCAAGCTTCTACAATAAGTGTTTCTTGTCTAAACAAAAGATAAGCGACATTACGTCTTGCTGATGTCTGTGGAAATACTGATTCTGTTTGCTCTATTGTCAGTAATAAGAGGTATTCTGTGCAGTGAGCCCAGTCTTCTGGAACTCATTCAAAGACTTAAAGATGAGTTAAATGCTCAATCTCTTTTAACTCATCTCTTTAAACTTTCTCTAATGGGCAAATGGAGAGAGACGGTTCAGAGCAATCAGCAGTAATGACAGATTTAGAGTTTTTGTTTTGTGTAAAAGAGACTCTGTGGAGTGACTGAGTTTTAGATGATAAAGGAGTAGCGAGGCACAATCTCTAAATACTCATACTGCATTTGGTTTAAATTCATTTTATGACTGTTTCACACATTTTGCTGCGGCAGGCTCCTGTTGTGCTTTCACGCTGCGTTTCTTCCGCAGAGTAACATAACTGCTGCTCTATGCAAAAAATAAACTGATTTCTGGGTCAATGCATTGAGAATTTCCTTTTGATAATAGCCAGAAATGATTAAATGATTATCGGGAGCGGGCGATTGAGAACTATTAAGTACTTCATCATGATGAAATCTAATTTACATGAGGACTGGCCTTGCATTTATTTT
>NW_015783299.1:0-1315 GCF_001515625.1 Sinocyclocheilus rhinocerous | reverse complement strand
GGGAGAAAGAAAGGTATGATGTTACAGCACTAATAAGAAATGCCTGAAGGGTACTAAAGGGCCTTTTGGCCCTGGAACTAAAGGATGCATACAAAAGCACTTCTTCAAGGGGAAAAGAAGGGAGGATCTCGAATCACATTCAATTAACGAGAGGTTATAGTTAGGATGGAAAAACAGGGGGAGGATTGCAGGTACATGCCGTAGCACAGCCTGTGTGTTTGTGTTTGTCTGGCAAGTTTGTTGTTTCTGGTCTCTAGAGGAGAGCAACGCAGAGCCGTTGCTTTGGGCAAAAGGACTTCCTGATCACCACTTCCGTCTATAATGGTTGCCTCAATCCTTACAATGACAGTCCATGCCAGGACCACCTGCTGAGCAGCAGCATGCGGTCACAAATCTAATGTCAGCCAATTATAACAGCCCCTAATCAAACGCAACCAGTTGTAATCACTATAAACGCAAGTTGAGATTTCACACTAACCACGAATCATAGCTGGCAAAGACAGAGCGCGGTTATCTTTGACAAAAAGCCAAGTATGTCAGCTTTAGATTTCGATCACACCTTTAAGCCAAAAAAACAAAACTTAAAGGTGAAGTGTGTCGTTTGTTCAATGTTAAAATAATCGTAACCCATCTTATTAAGCAGAGGCATCTATCTATAAGTTATTCATAAGTTAATTATTAAAATACAAAAATTGTGGTAAAAACATGCAGCTGATCTGAATGATGTTAATGCTATTTCATCTTTAAACAGAATTATGTGATTATTATTTCTACCTTACAGTCATGCAAAATAAAATAAAATAAAATAAAAGGTCTGAGGGCTCAATATTAAAATGTATTAGTTACTGGTTCATAGCACCCATTCTAAGAAGTCATGACTTCAACAAACAGCCTGGAAAATAACCAGGACATACTGATCATAGAGTGAAAGGCTCAGTGGAAGACTAATGATATGCGGGGCTGGAAAAAGAATAGGAGGGAAAACAGACAGGTTGTGCTATGAAAGCACACCCAGCTTTTCACTGTTTAATGTCTCCCTGACATTTCTGCTACGAGCAAGCAAGGTCCCCAATCCGTTCATTTTTCCCCCCTTCTCCTCCTGCCAGCCCAATGGGGACATACTGGTCAGATAAGAGAGAGAGAAAGAGAGAGAGTCATAAGAGGACCAGAATGAGGCAAGATGTGTTCTGTCTATAACTCAAGCAAGGTTAGATGACCCAGACAAAATCAGAGGTCAGAGTTCAGCAGGGGGGCAGGGAAACATGTAGCTATAGCTGTGGCTGGATTAGATTTCACTGCAGCCTGGATTCTTTCT
>NW_015783298.1:0-1314 GCF_001515625.1 Sinocyclocheilus rhinocerous | reverse complement strand
AGGCCAGCGGGTGTCAGAATCTGCAGTGTGGCTTCAGGGCTTGCTGTCGATCCGGAGAGTGATGCTCTTTAGTGTGTGTTCATCTCTCTTTACCCCTCTCTCATCCATGTGCACTTTAATCGGGAAATTGGTTCGAGATGCTCTTCGACGCAACTTGCTTTCCCTAAAATCAAAAACGCTTCAAATAAAGTGAAATTCGGCATTGCAAACCTTCATCTGAGAGCTATGTGTAAATAACTCGACTGGCCGCAGGATTTTCTGATGCTCTTTAATTGGAAATTGAGTGCTTTAAGATGCCAGTTCAGCATAGTGTGGGTTTTTTGTTTTGAGTATTGCACCCAGGAACATAACGCCTCCGTCTCTAACTCAGTTCTGACTTTACTGAGCCATTACTTTAGGTTTGATGTTAAAATCACCTGCTTTGGTTCCCCTACTCTGGACTAATAAGGTCGTGAATAGGAAAAGACTCTAGATAAGTTAATAGGCTTGAGTTCACGAGCTCATTGAGTTGTAGTTTGTCAAACAATGCAGGTTTCTTTTGGAAACAGCCAGTTAATAACCAGTGTTCATAACTTGATGCGGAAATGACTGGATGACTGCCAGATCGTCAGTTGCTAATATTCTCTCCAGAGCTTTGAGCGAAACATCGTCTGTGATTAAATATCTGGCAACCGTGTCAAAGTAGAGACCTTTCCCCGTAATTCAAGCTTTGGTTGGTTCAAAAAAAGTGGTTTGTGAGCTGTAATAAGTCCTGGGTATGTTATACTC
Organism: Sinocyclocheilus rhinocerous; assembly: GCF_001515625.1. Taxonomy (NCBI): domain Eukaryota; kingdom Metazoa; phylum Chordata; class Actinopteri; order Cypriniformes; family Cyprinidae; genus Sinocyclocheilus; species Sinocyclocheilus rhinocerous. The sequence continues at coordinate 546 of NW_015783298.1, read as the reverse complement.
GTTAATTCTCCACTCATTCTTCTTGAGTTTTTTTTTTGTTTTTAGATGCTGCATGATCATGTTTCTTTTGAGTTCATTAGCTGACCATTAAAAGCACCTTGAGATAACATTTGTCTGTGTTGAAGTCTTTATTGAGCATAGGGGTTGTCGAGGACAAAACAACATCACAAAAGTATACAAGTGTCCATATGACGTTATATTCCAAGCCATATGAGGAGAAGTCGTATTGCATTTCTGCGTCTGCATATTCAAACTTGGTGGTTTGTGTTTATTGACGAGACCGCTACGAGAATCAACGGTGTTTGGTTTCGATTACCTCAAACCTGCGCAAGTCTGAAAATGTACATGTGTGAAATTCAAGAGCTGCTGCTGTATGGTTTGAGAAAGAGCAGCTCTTGGGTTCATCAAAATATCTTATTGTTCTGTTGTGTGGAAAAAAAATCATATAGACTTGGAACAGCACTGTAAGTATTAAAGCATGTCTGAAAAATTAACTCCTACCTTCAATTTACCATCAAAAGACAACACGGATCTAAACAATGTCTC
>NW_015783297.1:0-1314 GCF_001515625.1 Sinocyclocheilus rhinocerous | reverse complement strand
TTTTTTTTTAATCACAGTCTCAGCCAGCTATCGTTTTGTTAATAAGTGTGTTTTGAGCAATTTTGCATATGGCTGCACAAAAGTTTGGAGGCTTGCTCTAAAATGTTGGGTTTTTTTATGCAATCTGTGTATTGTCTCAGTAATTGAGATTGTACTGTAAATCTGATGACTGTTTTGCAGTTTTATTAAAAACAAATTGAGAGCTGGTTTGTTTCTTTTTACAGATGCTTTATTTTATTTGTTAAATTCATATACTACCCACTGCATTGCAAATTCACGTAAAAGTGTATACTAGAGTATTCGTATTATATTATTCTACAAATTTATACCTAATAATTTTGCAAATTGCAAACATCTAATACTTAACAGGAGTTGATTACTGCGCTTTAAATATGAATAATATATGTACTGTGTGTGTATATCTGTATGTGAACCCCATCTCTCAGCAATTCCAGTGAAATCAAATATTAAAAGGACAGTTCATCCAAAAATGAAATGTTGTTCCGAAGTATGATACAAACCATGATTGCAAAAAACAGAATAAAGTCTTACAGGTTTGGAACGTATGTTAATGAAAACAAAAATGTTAAAATCATTAATTACTGGAATATCAGTAAAAGTACCTTATTTACTGCATTCCATTAATAACTGCAGACAGGTTTATTGGCTTTTTAAACTGGACACTGCATAGACTTCTGTTTTTTTATAAAGCTAATTACAAATACTATAATCTAACCCTAACAGAAAACTTTCTGCACCCTTTGAACGAATGAATGAACGACAACTATTACATTTATATCCTGTCAAATGAGGGCGTCCCTGGATGTTCTCAGAAGCAGTTCACTTCTACAAATATGTCCCCAGTATATGATTAGGTGGGTATACAGACACACACTTATGTTTTACAACTCTATATCTATGTTATTCCTAAAGTTATAAACCGTGCATGCAGTCTCACACAATTGCTAATACAATTTGACAACTGTTTTCTCTCGGTACATCTAGACACATTCAGATATGTGCTGTTTGACAGTGAAAACGGTAATACAATGAAGCTAGATATGATCATTAGATCACAGAAACACTATTATAACACAAAGAGCTTAAACGAACCTTTAATTAAACACTCTTAGATACACTTATTAAATAATAGATAGTCACATCTGATGTTTTAATGAGAACAAAGGCGCTCGAGATTAGTAAAGTGTGCGTTAATTCATTTTTGAATCTCAACAACTTACATTTACACGCCAATACAACATACACGCCAATATATGTGACCCTGGAGCACAAATCCAGTCTTAAGTCGCTGGG
>NW_015783296.1:0-1314 GCF_001515625.1 Sinocyclocheilus rhinocerous | reverse complement strand
CAGTATTAGAGCGTTCACTGTTAGACCACATATAACGACAGCAGAACAGCTCAAATCTACAGATAAAACACAAACCATCCTGAATTCAGTGACGGAAACTACAGGAGAAGTTTTGTTAACATCGCAAACTGTAACTTCACAAAGACTGCAGTGTTTTCAGAAAGCCTTTTAGAAACAGTGCAGTGTTTTCAGCTGTCTGTTTGGGATGTAAATTTCCAGCCATTTCATTTCAATGCCATTTCTTTGGCTTGAAGGCTTTGATTTCCCTTTCAGAGCAACACTAATGGTGTAATTACAAGTCCCACAATATGCGGCCATATATGAAGAACTTGAGCAAAAACAGTGAAATCCCTTCAAAATGAAAAAATGTTACAAGAAACAGATGTAATCTGGCGAGCAAAAACATCTACCGAAATTGCAAAGTGCTGAAGTGAGACGCGAGCGCAAATCTTCAAACAAAACAAAATGGCTATTAAAAAACGGAGATGTGTGGTAAAACTACAAAAAGAAACCCTATCAAATAATCTTTTATTCCTATGTGTGCTCATCCAAAAGATAAAAGCTTTAAAAACTTGAATTAACCACAGAAAGCAATCAAAACCGCGTAGCCGTGATATTTCATTAAAAGGAAGAGGAAAACACTCTCCGGTGCCTGAGCAACACACACACACCTGATACCATCAGAGCTTTTCCAAGTCCCTCGCTCAGCCGCCGATGTCTGTAATCTAGAACAGAGCGCTGATCTCTCAAAGTCACAGGAGTGAAGCAGCATTCAGAGGCCAATAACCCCGCAGTCGTCAGCCGTATCCCCGGGATGAGCCTCTGGGGGGCTTTTAAGCGGTATGTACAAGCCCGCCGCGCTCACTCAGATTAGTCCTGTACTAAAGCATTGCCTAAAGACCTAAAAAAAATGATGATTCGCAAAGCCCCTTATTTCAACTAACCTACATTATCTGATGTAAAATCCCATCTTCGTTACGAAAGTACAATTTCTCAACTATGGGATTCTTCTCCGATGTTTCTCCTGAGAAAAAGACCCCAGAAATCTCAAGTATTTCTCAATACTGTGCTCAGGTTAACAAATATGAGTTCATTAATATAAACTGAACTGAGCTGCAATTCACATTTATTTGATAACACTTTACAATAAGTTTCCGTTTGTTAACGTTAGTTCACTATATTAGTTAATATGAACTACCAATTAAAAATACTTCCAAAGCATTTAATAATATTAGTCACTGCAAGAAGTAATTTTTAGTTCAGTACTTTGTCTTGTTTTCCAGCACAAATATCATTTACATGTATCTGAGAAGC
>NW_015783295.1:0-1314 GCF_001515625.1 Sinocyclocheilus rhinocerous | reverse complement strand
GATCTCAAGGGCTTTGGAGCGTTTCATGTGGTTATAAACCTTCCTACCGAGCTCAGGATCGGTGGTCCTCTTGGTAAAATATTCTTCCTTCTTTTCATCCGTGAATCCTCTTAACTCTACATACCTGTCGATTAGCTGCGGAGGAATTCGGTGGGCGGCAGTGACGTGGCTGGTGATCCAAACTCGAGCGTTAGGAAGCAATGTGCCTTTTATTAAGCTGGTGAGAAGGGCGTCTAATGGTGCTTTCACCCTGGCGCTTGAGATAACTTCATTGTTTTTAAAGTCCAGGTTGTGTTTGCAAAGTTCTAGAGCGTCAATGATGAAGAGACTCAAGCAATCGGGCTTCTCGATGAATTTAATGTCATCGGCTTCTGCGAAAAAGCTATCGAGCAGCTCTAGGAAGCTCTGATTTCCATCTTTCCCAAGGTGCAGTTCTTTTGCTGGCAAAGGGAAGATGAATTGAAAATCCTGATTGGTTTTTCTCTCCATCCAATCAATGATGACCTTATTCACGGCCACTGTTAGACCGCAGGCGGGAATTCCCGTCATCATGACCGTACGGATGGGTTTCTGTTCGTGAGGAAGGGGCCGAAAGATGTCGGCGGCCCTGATTTGGGTCTCCTGGATCGTATATGGTATCCGGTAGACCTCATTCTCGAGGTTGATGGGCTCCCTGCTGCCTCTGATGACGGTTACGGGCTCGACGTAGATGTCGCTGATGTAGCGCTGCTGACCTGGACGACATCGGCCTTCATAGAGAGAGTAATAGCATCGGTCGTGGGCTATGTTCAGGTCATGCTGTAACACGGCTGGAAAGAAACAAAACAAAAGAAAATCAGGGACTGAATATAAACACAAAGGAAGTTCTTTTACACATTACAAGGTTTATTTTATTTTAAACCACATTCTATACCAAATTGAACTTTGCTATATTAAAAAAAAAAAAAAACACTTTTGGAACGCATAATGTTGGATGTTATTCTTTCCATATGTGACGTGTTTAGTCATTATTGTGAGTCACAAAGGACTGTTTACAGTACCGTTTAAAGTAAAAAATAAATAAATAAATAAATGAACTCCTATTTAGCAAGGGTGCATTAAATTGAGCAAAGGTGAATGTAAAAGACATTTTCAATGTTACAAGAGATTTCCATTTCAAATAAATGCTCGTTTTGAAATTTCTATTTAAAGAATCTAATGTATTTTTCACAAAACAACATTTTCACAATATGACGCAGCACAACTGTTTTCTATATTGATGATAATCAAAAATGTTTCTTGAGCAGCAAATAAGCATATTAGAATGATTTCTGA
>NW_015783294.1:0-1313 GCF_001515625.1 Sinocyclocheilus rhinocerous | reverse complement strand
GGACGCAGAGACCAAGAATGCAGCGCTGGAGAGAGTGGAGGAACTGGAGGAGAACATGTCTCATGTTAGTACTGTTTTTGCAGCTACACTCATTATAAGCAGAAAAAAACAATAATTTCAGTGCCATATTCAGGAGTGCTTACCATTCAAGGCCTTTTGTTTAACAATGCACCACCTGCCCAACAACATGACCTTACATGACCAGTATTGAGTTCAGCTGAAAGCCTTTAATGATAATGCAACATGATAGGACCCAGTCATACATGTAGCTTGACCTTTGACCTTTTGTGACATTTGGGCCATCTGCCCAAAGGATGACTTCCTGACCTGAGGTAATTTCCTCATTAGTGTGGTATTGATTTTTGTCAAGAATTCGGATTAATCAGGATTCACGAATACTAAAGTGATATTGCTGTGAATCTGAAGTTTAATATTTATGCAACCCTGGCTGGACTCTTGAGATTCAAGTGCTCTGTCTTTGTGAATCTGCATTCTGTAGCTGGAGTCTTATTTCTTGTTGATTCTTGTTTGTGGTTTTCTAGCTGATAGAGAGGTTGCAGGACACAGAGAATGAGGCGATGGCAAAAATCGTTGAGCTGGAGAAACAACTGATGCAAAAAAATAAAGAGCTGGAGTCGATCCGGGTAAATGATGCATCCTTACATCACATCCCCATGATTTCTTGAGTTGCCTGTACGGTTTGTTACATCGAGTGCATGTTATTCAATGCTTAAAATGTATTGCACAATATCTATAGAACCTTCCCTTTCCAAATGTACATTTGTACCACTGTTTGCTGAACTTTCCAAAACGCGTACAGTGCTCATCAACAAAGAAACAAATGTTTGTCTTCATAGTCAAAAACATCAAAACTGTCTCTAAAACAACTTTTCCACTGATGTCACCTGAGCCTTATTAACTATTAACGCGTATCAGTATTGGTGCTGCTTTCCAGCAGTTAACAAACTAATTTATGTAATAAAGGTTATGTCAATAATAGCAGATATTAATGAATTTGAAAAAAAGAAGCATTGATAGCACTTTATTTTACAGTCATGGTCCGCATGTACATAATATGTACTTGTTGTGATTACAATAACTGGGTAATAAGTAGGTACACTGTAAGTACACATACTGTAAAATAAAGTGCAACATTTAGTATGCATGCACATTAATATTCAGGTCTGACTTTATTCTAATGCAATGCCCATTTTTAATCCTCCATTTAATTCCTGAAGTGCAGCGCTTTCCTTTTTCATCTTGTTTTCTTTTAAAATGTTGTTTCATATTGATTTGAAAACCTTTAAAAAAAA
>NW_015783293.1:0-1294 GCF_001515625.1 Sinocyclocheilus rhinocerous | reverse complement strand
TGTGTGTGTGTGTGTGTGTGTGTGTGTGTTTGTGTGTGTGTGAGTCTATAAACAGATGGTGTTGGTGACCGCAGAGGCCGGAAGTATCAACGGGTGGGCTGATCTCTTCCCTCGTGTCCCGCCTCTGCCCATCTCACCTTGGGCCAATTGTGTTTGTCTGCCTGGTCATGACAGGTGATGTCACCACGATGCGATATCAAACAGAGTGTGACCTGTCTTTTCCTCTGTTCATATATTTCTTTCTTTCTTTCTTTCTTTCTTTGGAGTGGTAAATGTACAGTTTATAAGCATATTGATAATAATTATGCATATTGTTAACTGAAGTAAAAAAAAAAAAAAGATATTGTATTTATTTATTTGTTTGTTTGTTTTCCCTATTGTCATAGTAAGAAATTAAAGAATGTGATGTGTCTTTAAATTGCTTAATATTTATTGGTTAGAATAAAGGTGATTTAAAAGTCAGTTCTTTCTTTCTTTCTCCCTCCCTCCCTTCCTCCCTCCCTTCCTTTTCTTTCATTCTTGTTTTTTTCTCTCACAAATGTGATCCATCAGTTGCACAAAAAACACAAGATGATTCATACTGGAAATTCATAGCCAGAAAGTTTGTTGTTTTTGTATAAGTTTGCATAAACGTCAAAGTGACAAGTGCTTAAGAAATTCATAGTCTGTTTTCATAGTCTGTCTGACGGTGTAATCTGAAATAAATCGTTTTCGGTGTGTATTTTCTTTTTTTGAAGTGCATAGACAACCTACCCAGAATAGCCCAAATATAATGTCTCACTTCTAAAAAGCATTTGATAAAGTGAGAAAATTGAAAATGATTAAAATAAAAAAGTCATATGTAGATTCACATTTCAGTCCATTTTTTTTTGCATTGATTGCATCACAAACATAATCAGATTAAACTTTTTTCATTATATATTTATATTCATATAACCCTACAACCTCATATATCCTTAATGAATAATTAAATAGTTAAATGAATAGTTAATGAATAATTTCTTAGTGTTCCTATATTTTAATAATTGCCTCGACCTTCTTAGTGACAATCACATTCATATCACACATTCTGTAATCATCACAACAATCCAGCTAGAATATGGTAATGTTTGATAATGTGTGATATAGTAAGAAAAGTACACATCAGAGCACATTATCAAGATTACCCAAATTATCTCCCTCTACAACTTTCTGATGCTTTTATGTGATTTTGACTGTGAACGAACAATACGGGCAAAAAAACAGATGGAAAATGGACTAGAAGGGGGGAGGGGGACTGATATTCTGAGGATAA
>NW_015783292.1:0-1314 GCF_001515625.1 Sinocyclocheilus rhinocerous | reverse complement strand
ATATATATATATATATATTTGTATTTCTGCTTATTATTTCATATGTCAGACTTTATATGGTTAAGCATCATGTTTTCTCCCATTCGTTTTTTCTACAAGTGGTGCGTCTCCTTCTCCTTATTGTCTCTTCTTGGCAGAGATTTGCCTCCAAAATTGACCTTTAAAAATGAGTGCAGAGATATTTTATTCTACTGGTGTAGAGTAGCTGGATTAAATTTCACACAATGCATTAAAAATGGAGGCTGATATAATCCAGACATCTCTCCTAAATCAGTTATTGGCATAATCATAATATATAAAGTATGTATATAAATATTTAGTAAAGCTAACCATAACAAACAACACCATAAGCAACTGATGCACTTGAACATACAATGGATGGAGATGAGAGATTGAACAGGTGTGGAGTCTGTTTTAAGTAGGTCTCTTCTGCAGCTGCACTGGCAGTGAAAGTTTATTCAGTCCAAGCGAGTGGCATGGCAAGCCGAGACTCCACAAAACATTTGCAATGTAAATACAGTAGTAAAATATGCTTTTGTGTGTCAAACTTATATATACATTGCATACCATTAGTTAATAAATGTCCACGACTGTAACTTTCGCACAGAACTGTAAACTGAGCACCTCTTTATTTATATTAATCCACTTGTATATTTTTACCCAAACCGTTTATTTACATTTCATCCAGCGGTCCATCTTTAAGTCGAGTGGTGAAATCTTATGCTCTACTAAGAGAAATTCATACCGTGTTGCAGTAACCATACAAGGAGCTCTTCAGTGCAGATTCTAAGAAGCATGATGATCTGAAGCACCAGATTCATGACAATGAAAGTTCCTGTAGTGTAGTTTCAAAGAGGTCAGATGTGTTTCTACTATTTCCTGTTGAACTGAAAAGCAGCTTGAGATTTGTGTGGCATCAGGTTTAATAACTCCTGTCCCAACTTGTTTGTCCAGCATCAAGAGGAGATTCCTTGCTCTGTTTATGTCCTCTTGTCACAGGCTGTCAATTAGAGGCCTGTTCACTTTAGCCTGCAGCTTATTTGCCCTTTTCTCACAGCATTCCCTGCCTTAGTGAAGAGAGTGAAATGATGGCAGCAATTACTGTAGGAGCAACCTAATGGACTCTGACAAAAATTGGGTGTAATCTGATGGTGATTTATTGCAGTGGTTTTCAACATGGTTTTTCTACGATTTTACATTGGACGACCAGTAGCGAGTTGACCTGATGTTTCCAGTGTTTCCAGTGATTTGTAAATCGGAACAGAAATGGCTTTAAAATCAAACATTGAAATTTTATTAATATGAGTATCGGGT
>NW_015783291.1:0-1314 GCF_001515625.1 Sinocyclocheilus rhinocerous | reverse complement strand
GGTTCTTTATGGAACCATTTAGAAAAAAAAGGTTCTTCTATGGCACTGTAAAGCACCTTTATTTTTAAGAGTGCATATATCATATGTGTTTAGGGCAGTGGAGAGTCTGTTGATCTAAAAATGGTCTAAAGATCTTTTTTTATTATTATTTTGTTATACCAGAATATCTGCTGTTAATGTTAAATCCCAAATGACCTGCACTGATCTGTGTAGTACAAAAGCTGCATTTCTGAAGAACGTTCTGGCTGTTCCTTTCATATCATAACAATGTCAATGGAAACTGGAGTTGCCAAGCTCCAAAATGACCAAAATTCACTTTAAAAGTACCATAAAGGTGGTCAATATGACTTGGTGGTATATTGCAAGACTTCTAAATGCCATACGAGAGATTATTATTCACAGTAATAAATATTCACGAATATTCCGAAAATGCACTACAAACGTCATATGGACTTCAAAAATTGAATGCCACTGGTTCTTGAGATTAAACCATAGTACAACCACCGAGATAAGGCTTGGACTATAGCGCATGAGTCTGATGGATGATTGTTTATGATGTGTTCATAGATCCAGTCACCATTGACTATATGGAAAAGAACAGCCAGTATATTCTTCAAATATTTGCCTGTTTTACTCCACTAAAGAAAGAAAGAAAGTGGTGTGGGTTTGTAGTGACATGGGTGTGAGTGAATCACATCAGAATGGAGGAAATGTATTGAGCTATCATTAGTTTGTTTAGGTCGCAGACAGCGCTGATTGTTTATTCACAGCAGATGAACTCATTAAACATGTATCGTAACGTGTATTTTACATCAGTCAGAATCACAATGAGTGGCCGTCTGGATGTCTGTAGTTAGGACACAATAGTATAAGCGCGAGCTGAAGAAATACTAATGAGTCCCATCTCATTAGAAAGAGAAACCAGAGATTAAAGATTGTTTGGATGGAACTAGTTTTCCTGAGGAGGTTTGGTGAAAGTCTGAATCGAACATGTGTTTTTGTCCGACGAGCAGGGTAAAAATTCCAGGTTTGGAAAAACTGCAAATGCAAGATATTATTTGATCTTTTCATTTATTTTCACCTTGGCTGAGTATCCGAAACTACATTTATCAGCCCACATTCACTTTGCATTTAGACCTGTTTTCTGCTGGCTTCTGGGATCCCGTCGAGCACAACGAGAACGAACTCATTAATAAGAGCGACTTCTCAAAATGCTTTTGTGATCGTATGACTTTCCCGAAACCCATTAGATATAAAAACTGCAAAAAAAAATTTCTTGATTTGCAGAAATTAAGTCTTGTTTACTGAAAAAAT
>NW_015783290.1:0-1311 GCF_001515625.1 Sinocyclocheilus rhinocerous | reverse complement strand
ATAGATAGATAGATAGATAGATAGAAGTTTTGACTATTAATTCATGTGTTAAACTTTACAGGGTTATGAGGACTACAATAGAGCTGATATTAGATGCAGTTTGTGACGTATGTTTTATTGATGCAAAAACGAAACCCACCAGAGTGTGTTGAGGCTGAAACTGAACACTGATTCCTCGCACTGAGAAAAGACCCACAGATCTGATCTTGAGCTCTGCATTCAGGACATCGTGGAAAAAACGGACAGCCAAACTGCAAGCAAACCATCTAACAAAACACAAAGAGGGCAGATTTAATAGGTTTAAATTTTCAATATCTGTACATATTGAAGCATGATGGCTTCTTACCTAAAGATCAAAATGAATACAACTGCCAAGATGAGAAATACTGAGATGGCAATCAGCAGGGCAGACATTGTGCTGCAAAAGCTCCTTCACATTTAGCCTACAACCATGGCACCTGGAAGAAACCTGACTTCAGACCACCTGTCAAACAGTCACTCACATTAATTCCTGCAGAATTCTCTCAAAACATGTTAAGTATTAGTGAATACATTCAAGTGAATAGACAAAAAAGGAATGAGAATGCAAGTGCATTAACATTTTAAGAAGCCAAAGTAGTGCATTTACATTTCTGTAATCAATATGTCGTCTGAAATATTAGGTATTTAAAATGTGTTCGTTACAAACAATACTAACTGAATAGTGACACAGAAGCAGAATATGTTGCAATTATTATCATTTTACAAGTCAAATTACAGACTAAGAGCTTTGTGCGATAAATAATAGAACAATAATACTGCACAGATTTTTATTCTCGAAACAATCTAATCATTTGATCGTCAGTCTCGTTGTTGTGCCACTCTGGCACTGCAAACAGCTGTTGGGTGGAAACTTGCAATGTTGAGCAAAGCACCATTAGCCTGTTAGCTGCCAAAACACTACCGCGCACCTCCAAGCAAGAATTATTTAACAACCTAATTAAGGTGTTGACTGTAATTAGCAACTTCTAAGTCGGGTTACCCACCTGAAAGGGTTTGTAATGCAGACCAGTGGATCCTCAGGTGTACAGCGCCCCTCCGTCTCATGCTAAGCTAACTGCGCTAGCAGCGGGATCATGACAGCTCTGTCAATAAACGGACATGCTAATCATGTTTATCCGCTTCCTTAAACACACAACATTATAATTACATCCGCTGTTAAGCTGACAAACCACATTTCATTCTGATTTAGGATTTAAGTAACGTTAATGGGCTTTCCTCTGTTGTTTCAAGTGTGAAGGCAGAAATACTAACTTTTTGGAAATTGATGTG
>NW_015783289.1:0-1314 GCF_001515625.1 Sinocyclocheilus rhinocerous | reverse complement strand
GGTTTGCTCAGTGTCTGTTCTTGCTCTTTAATAAAACTGTTCACAGATGTGGCCCATCTTCATTTGACACGACCAAGAAACACAGCAGCACCCAGCGAGAAAACACAAATCACTCTTACTTACAAACCCTTTTGTACTCTTTTTCCTCATAACCCCATCAGTAAGGCTCAAGTATTCATTTATTGGCACCAAACCATATATGTGTTTATTTTAACTCATACTTCACTGAAATAATAAAAATCTGTTCAATATTGGTTTGATTGGCTGAGTCAGAGACCTGGGCAAGTACAACTATAGATGTGTCAAATTGAACTTAAAAATTTTACAAACTGCACTAAAAGCAATTTTGAGATATTGTTTAAGGCCTATATATAAAGCATGAAAAAATGGTAAATGTCAAGATGATCTACAACTATATCTGTGGTGTAAACACACCAATGCCCAATGTGGCCATGAACAGACCTATGACAGGAAACTGGGAAATAGACACACAAAAACACATCTACTTTTATAATGTCACATACATTTTCCCCTGAGAATCACAAAGACCAACAGAGCCATAAAAGTAAGAATGTAGAGCTAAACGATCACCCATTTTACACTTTAAAGATGTTCAGATCTGTTGTGCTAACTACTAAATGCTAACATCTGTGTTGTGTTTTATGTGGCTCAGCACAGATTTAGCTTAATTTAGCCACAACTTTCTGTAGCTAGCAATAGAGAACACCATTTACTGCCATACACTAGCTGATAGCTAATTTCATGCCAATTACAAAGTTACTCAGCAGTAATCTAGTTAAAATGCTGGAAAACTTCAACACAAAATGCTAAAAGACTGACAAAATGCTAAAACTAATCAGTCCCAGAACCATGTAAAACACATTTTATCCATGCTAGTCAACAATACCACAAAAAATACCTTACATCTGAACCTCATCATGGCACCATTTTGGACTCTTAGGCTCTCTGTGTCAACTTCCTGTTTATTTTCATCACAAATTAGTAAAACTTCAAAAGTATACTTCTAAAATGTTGCAGCACACAAGAGGAAATGACTCGAACGGTTTCATATGAGAGAGTGAGCATTTTTTTATTATACTTGCTGCAAATGGCAAGCACGCCTGTTGCATCTTGAAAAGGGGTAACCAATAACCATAACCGAGCTTCAAACATCAGAGCGTGTCAACCCTCAATTCCTTCCTGCCTGAATATGTCAGAAATTACAAAAATAGAGCAAAACAAGCCAACTTTGAAGACATCATTTTTGAAAAAAGTGTCTTCTCGGGCAGCCATGAGACTCTCCCTTCCCCCTTT
>NW_015783288.1:0-1314 GCF_001515625.1 Sinocyclocheilus rhinocerous | reverse complement strand
CTTTCCTTGTAAACTTCATACTTTATCTTACGATTGCATTTCTATTTTTTAAAGTTATGCCTTTATATCGTACAATCTGAATGAATATTTCTTGTTTAAAACTTTACTCACATGTACCTGTTTTTTTTTCAAGGGCAGAAATGGGTTTCCATATGAAACACTTTTGTGTGCAGCAAGTGAAGCTCAAGGTTAGAGCGCCTAGATGGATATATCCCACACAGATCCATGTCTGGCATCTCTCAGATGGCTTGTGTCAAAAACTCTTCATTAGCGTCATGTAAGCCTCAGAAATCACATCCCCCTAGAATTCCTGTTGACACTTGATAACCAACTTTTACCAAAGTTGTACTGTACATCTTGATACCAACTGTATTAATGTTATAAACTAAAAAAAGGCAAATTGGATACATATCTTTTCTTTTACGAGCTTCAGATGTTTATAATCAGATCTCCGTGCTGCACAACATGTTTTGTAGGGCCAAGATCTAAAAAATAGTTGTACTCAGCAACATGCAGGCACATTATTAAATCTATTTCTACTTTCAGGCTGGTATGTGTGTGTTCTGGTGGTTTTTGTGAAATATTATCTGGTGTTTCTTCATTAAATTCTGAATATAGCTTTCACAGCGTCTACCAAGGCATTCGCAATATACTTTCAAACAGATTATGGTTTACCGTTTCAGCTTAACCTCAATTAGAACACTGGACATTTGAGATTGCTATGAAACGGCAACATTAACTTCCAAGCGGGGCTCAAGAATTTGGCGCCATTTGTGGAATTAGTGTCTGCTTGGGCTTGAGGAGAGGAAGAGCCCTGTGATTATTGGGCTTATCAATTATAGCACCAAGGCCGCTGAACTCCTACGAGATTTCTCTGAGCGTGGCGTATCGGATTCCAGCTGGCTGTTTTGATTAGTAAGTGTCAGTTTTTGTGTGAAGCAAAGACTTCCTGTTGCGCAGGGGAAACAATGGCCCTCCCATGTCTGCGTGAACCCCGGTGGCTACTTTAATAAAAACATCTTTCCCAATTGGCTTAAAAGGTAGGGGAGACGTTATGTTTTCACACGGCGCACAAAGACCAGTCTTGTATCACCCGAGTCTTGCCGCTTACCAGTCTGCTTTCTGTCAGATCTTCGCACCCTTGAGCAAGATGTGTTCTTAACCCCCTGCTCAGGTTGTGCATAGTGAGTCGAGTATCTGTTATATTGATTGATTCATGTGCACATGCAAAAGAGGCCTTAGTTTTACGTCTAGGATAGTGGACTTATGTTCGAAATTCTTTTCAGAGGGGAAATGACTATTAAAAGGCAGCCT
>NW_015783287.1:0-1313 GCF_001515625.1 Sinocyclocheilus rhinocerous | reverse complement strand
AGACAATTACACATCACAAACAACAGAGAGCAGCGTGAAAGAGCTCTTATTAAGACATTAGACACACCTACTCATATACACACACTAGTCTGATCATACACACATTCAACACACACCTCTTGAACATACACACTTGTCAGTGTTTGCTAAGGTAGGTTTCACTATCATTATTGCTCATACTTTGGGTTAGGGATTTGAACAAATCCCTAATCTTTAGCATTAAACTCAAGTGCATAACTTTTCAAAGTGATTAGATTGCGATTTTTTGGCTGACAGACGATAAAATGGGTAGAAACAAACTTATAATAAACGAGGGACCTAGCAAAGTCCTAGCAAACACTAAAACACTTTACCAACAGCAACGCCCTGGCAACTGTAACATGCTAAAACGCTAAAAACGCTAAAATGCTCTCAGAACGCCTTAGCAATGACATAGCTACGCAATTGCATTGTAACCAGTGTTTGGCCAAAGTTTGGGCTACTTTTACACTGTTCCCCGACTGAAGGAAAACTGGGGAAAAAAACGGGATTGAGCTAGTTTTGGCCTAGATTTGAACAGCATTTGGGGTGGTTTTGTTTCCCAGAACTGGCAACCCTGATAGTAATATTCTAACCTTTACGAAAATAAACCATGGTTTTACCATTTACACCAGTCGTGTCGAGTCTCATATTTTCTGAATCAGAACCAGCGATGCCGAATCGTGATTATTGAATCACTGTTTTAAGTCTGTTCTTTTCTGTGGCTTCGTCAAACAGATCAGCAAAACGATGTGTTGCATGCATTTTAAGGATCTTAGGGGTGTTTGAATGTGCTTTTTTATTTGTATATATTATTTATGTATCTGTACTTTATTTATATAGGAATTAATTTAGGATAATTGGGCCATTATTCCAGTCATCCCAATAGCAAAGTGTACCAATTTTCCTGAATTCACACTTTTATTTACATTTATGCATTTGTCAGATGCTGATGTTCCTGATCAAAAATGACAGGCCTTTTAAACATTGCTTGTAAATCTCTCATTATGCTTGCTTTTACACTGTTGCAGCAGGTTTCGACTGAGAGGATCTCCGACTGAAGGGAAAACCGCAGAAAAACCAGGACTGAGCTAGTTTTGAACAGCAATTGGGATGGTTTTGTTTCACAAACCTGGCAACCCTGATAGTTAATTTTCGTAATCAGCAACCGCATAGCAACGCCAAGGCATCGATCTAACACAGCAGCAACTACATGCTAAAAATCCCTCACAACCGTGATAGCACAGATAAAGTCATGGCCAAAAGTTTTGGCAGTGACATAAATTTTGTGTTTT
>NW_015783286.1:0-1313 GCF_001515625.1 Sinocyclocheilus rhinocerous | reverse complement strand
GCTAAAATGACAAATGGGACACCCTACGGTCTCGTGGACTTAACGACACCCGCAAGACCAAAAGTCCACATGAAGTGTGCCATTTGGGACAGGGCCAAGACGGAGCGAACCACAGAAAATTAGCTTTCAGAAGAATGCTCGCGAGCGCCCCCTTTGTGGCCGCTATGCAACCTAGATGCGCTCTTCTGCCGAGCCCACCATGACATGAGGCGATTCCACTAAAGATTTCTACTTAACAAGGTGGCGTTATGTACCGAAAGTGTGGACTTGTGTATAATAAATATATAAAGTGTGAACGTATAGCTACTCCATTTGATGGACGTGAGCCCTAGCGCTCAACACGTGTACACTAGAAAGTTTAGTCCTTGTTCAGTGTCTGCAGTATCTCTCTCCAGAAGTCATCTATAAAAATATCTTTGTACTTATTTAAACTAGAGTATCTTAACTTGTTACAAGTGCTCATCAGTGGAGCCATCTGTTTTTGTTAACATCTCCAGTAGTTTGTTGTTGTTCTGTCTCATCAATTTCTTTTTCCATTGTGAAACAATGGGCAATGATGCCACCTTATGGACAAACTAATTAGTTACAAAATTCAAGGCGCATGTCCAAGCTAAGTGTATAATGTATGCGCAGCTAAAATAATGCGCTCTTACAGTACGCATGTACTATGCTGATGATGACATTTGCATCATGCACACTGTATGCTTACCATAGCAGTCGTGTAAAAACCAAAACTTTTTAAAAGCTATATTTATTAGCTTTTTAATGCCTTTAATGTGATAGGACAGTAGAGAGGAGACAGGAAAGCACTGGGCCGAGAGAGAGGAACAAGGTCGTTGAAGGACCACGAGACTGTAATCGAACCCGGGTCACTGCAAGTGCAGTTGCGTTACGTATCGGCGCACTAACCATGAGGCTATGCGCACCGACAGGGCTTAACATTTTTTATGCGTTACCACTTATTAGTTTAAGTGGCATTCCCAGAATTCAGACAAAAATGTTTTTCATAACTTAAAAGGAACATTAGCAAGGTGTTCTTAGAACACATTTTTATTAGCTGGGTTGTCGGTTGGATGATTATGTGATGGACACGGACTAAAAACCTGTACATCATTCCAGTCCTAACATTTTTAAATTTAGAACCTTAATATTATCTCTCTCTTTCTCTGAGTGGGTTTCTCTCAGTAGTATGAAGGAGTGTGAGATATAAAACATGGAGTGGATCTTGAGTGGAGTGATTACAGAATGCTTTTAGAGCGAATTGCGGTTGTTCTACTTGTTGGTTAAAAGGATATTTCACCAAAAAATAAAAA
>NW_015783285.1:0-1313 GCF_001515625.1 Sinocyclocheilus rhinocerous | reverse complement strand
TGAGATTCAGCATTCTTACTGAGGTGAGTGTGTGCGCTTTTTTCACGAGGTCAGTCGTGGTGTGTAGACGAGTTAAATGAAGACTTGATTGTAGAGAATGGTGAATAATGACTTGTCATGTACAGCCGGCACATTGATATGTTTTATCCAATACAAGTTATTCTCAGTTGACCGCATTTGTAGCATAAATAATCAATAAATCATACAATGGAAGTAAATGGGAGACAAGGAATAAACATTAAAATATATAGTGTTTATAGTCTCAAGATATTATACATAATAGTGATAGAATTGCTCACTGCTCTTGTCTGGGTAATGTTAAATCCATTTTTTGTGTGTGTGTTATCATGATGACGCAAGGCTGGTCACAATCTGCATATGTTCACAATATCCGCTGTCGAAAAACAGCCAGAAATCATCCAAATAAAATCAGTTTGCTTTGTCTTTACCAACACCTGTTCATGTCATGGCAGCATTCACAGATATTATTTAGATAACTAATATAGCAGCTCATTCACTTAGAAAATTAGTTTTCTAACTATAAACAAATTTACAGCTCAAATAATGTTTTTTTTATGGAGGAATTAGTGCTTTAACAAAAATATGGTTATACATTTTGCTTGCATTCCTTTATCTGCAATTTTTGCAAACTAATGGACAAGTTGATATTGTGTTCTATGATAATCAACTTTATGCAACAAATGCTGTGGATTGATTTTGTACTGAACATTCTGGAAGTACTATACGTTATTGTGTTTTTGTATTCCACGTTAAGTTACATGCTGTAGAGTTTTGCTGCTGTTCAGGGCATGGATGCATGTTTGGTTAATTCTGCGTCTGTGTGTTTAAGATGGCTTGTTTGGAGCCTGAGGTCAGTATGCACTGTTAGACATTGTTTCCAGTCACTCTGACGGTTGCGTCTCTGAGCTTGAGCCCAGGGATGACATGGAAACACAACCTGCTGATCTCTGAACACAAGGTATTATTTGACTTTATACATTCCTATTGACCTCTTGTATTACTCAGTTTGTGCTATTACTGTTGGTCATCTGTTTCTATTACTGTGGCATCTACAGTATCAGTCAAAAGTTTAGGGTCAGTACAATGTTTCTGTTGTTGAAAGAAATTAATACTTTCATTCAGTGAAAGTGACAGGAAAGACTTTTATAATGTTTCAAAAGATTTCTTTTTTTTTTAAATAAACACTATGTATTTTTTAAAACTTTCTATTCATTAAATAATCACAAAAATATCAAGCAGCAGAACTTTTTTCAACATTGATAAGAATAAGAAATGTTTCTTGAGCAGCAAAT
>NW_015783284.1:0-1313 GCF_001515625.1 Sinocyclocheilus rhinocerous | reverse complement strand
AAATGGATTTATAGCGTTTTGGAACCAAACTCTTCATATATTTAGCAAAATGCTCCTGTCTATAATTTTCTCTAGATAACGAATGCGCTATTGACATTGAATATCTTTCCTGAGGCAATGTGACATTTTGTTTACAAGGTGTTTTAAACACTGATTGAGCGATGGTACATTTCAGTAAGTTATACTGTTTCTTGTAACCTTTTGATGATCATTCATGTTTATTTCATGCTAGAATTAGTAGTAAAGAGGAAACGATGATCGGTTCACATGCTGAATTGAGGCAGCCTGTCTCGCCACATTAAAGAGCGCCAACACGGTATATATTGTTTGGATTTTGCAGTAAAACTGACAGAATTCACAAGAGGCTTTGTTAAATATAAAAAGTAACAAAGCACAAATCTTATTGCAATTATTGGATGGCAGGTGCAAAAACCAAAAATGTATTTCTTTCGTTTATTTTAATGCATTTTTATTATTTTATTTATTGATTGATTTTATTATTTTTTTTTTTTTCTGTTTCGGATGAAAAGTTGTAATTGCTGAAATTGAGGTGTATCACTAAATCTATTATAGGCTATGCCATTGTGCAAACAGTCAATTTTGTAGAGTTCGCACACTGAAAATTTTAACAGGTGGAAGTTCACAAGGACTCACGCGCATCAAATGCTAGACGACAAACTAAGCATCTAAAATTCATACACCAGGTGATATAGGTGGATAGTATGTGTATAGTAATGTATGCAACTTCAATCTAAGACTCAGTGTCACATAATGCAATACATACGATACAATGTTAGATTGTGTTTCACTATCTAGATTACACAGATGTGTCCATAGTCAATACAAATGCTTCCGAGTTATTCAATACCAGCAACAGATATTATGTGGTAACTCAATGCCTGAATACATTATGAGCAAAACTGTGTTTCTAAAGGGCAATTGCGGACAACTTATGGACAACTTATTACTTCAATTTATGCTTTTAAATCACGTTACAGGACCCGTAAAACAATTTACTTCTCAGCTCACAGCACAGCACGCACAACAGCCAGGCAGTTCTTCAGCATGACCTAGAGGAGAACGTGTGCAAATAGTTAGACAGGTGGTGCATGCTGGCGTGAGGAGTGTTAACCGCTGCCCCTCCGAGACCTTCAATCATCTGCACCATCAGCACTGAATGAGTCATTTTCTGTGTGTCCATCATTTCATTACTGCAGGAAGGGAGCCACCTGTATTCCAGCACCTCCACTCAACACTACTCCCATCCTCAGACAGATGGTGGGTGACATGTGATCGGGAAAGAGATGGCTCTC
>NW_015783283.1:0-1313 GCF_001515625.1 Sinocyclocheilus rhinocerous | reverse complement strand
GGGGTTGACAGGGAAGGACTGTGTTCCAGGGAGGGAGCTCTACCCCGCAAGACCCTCCTGTTCTTCTTGCTTTGCCCCTCTCGCCCTCTTCGTCTGACTTTTCCTTTTGCCGTTAGCACTCGCTGTCCTTCCCTCAGTCCTCTCGGCCCATCTCCCTTTCATTTTCTTCCTTTCTTTGCTTACTGCTTCTTCTTTCCTGACCTTCGTCGCTCCTCTCTTTGTCCTCCTGTCTCTCTCTCTCTCACCCTCCACCATTTGTGTCATACTTTCTCTCTTATGTGAAGCTTCATTTTCAGTCAGACCTTGTCTCTCACTTTTTTTCACTCTTCTCTCAGAGCCTTACCTGTGTTTTTTTTTTTCCACATTCATCTGTCCTTTTTCTTTTTTGCTTGGAGAACAGAGGTCAGAAAGTTCCACATCAAGATGGCAGCCAGCTTCATATTTTTGCTGTTCAGTAGAGACACTGGAAATGAATGATGTTAATGTATTTATTAATTTATTTAGGTATTTATTTTGTAAATTCAGGTGTCAAAATCTGATAACTTTTTTGAGTTTTGAGTAAAAAACTCTGAAATAATAATAGTACTAATAATAATAGAATTAGGGCTTGGAAAAAATATGCCTTAATTTATTTGATCTATTTGTTTTATTAAATCTATTTGTTTAACATGTTGAAAATAATTAGCACAATTATTGCAGCATTCTTTTTTTCCACTTCCTGTGGTTAGCGCTATATGTTCATTCTAATTATGTACCCTTTATCCGCCGTTTCACATTTAACAGCATTAATCATAGTTAATCACCAAAAAAAAACAACAACAACAACTGTGTGATTAATAGGTTTAAATTTTTATTTGATTCACAGCCCTATTTAAAATGATGTGTGTGTGTGTGTGTGTTTTATCATTTAAATAATTTGCTAATAATATATTTGGTATTGACAAATTTTGTATTAGTTAAAAAGAAAACAAAATAAAAGCATTTCATTGGTAGTATGAAAATTTAATTGGTTGGCTGTATCTGCCAGTCAATGCGCACAGATTTTATATATATATATTTATTTATTTATTTATTTATGCTTAGCTATGAGGATGTGTTCTTTGAGACTGCAAGCATCTATTACTGTTGACTTGACGTGCATGCATGCTTTGCTCACTTGTTGGTTTAAAAGCAACATTGCAGCCAGTGGGCCACGGCACACATGTTTGGCCCCGGTCTGCCGTAAAATGGTTTTCATGTCTTCATCCGTGTGTGCAGTGTGACTCTCCTGGTAATAGAAGTGGAATGGCAGCAGCAGGTCTGTCCTCACCGGG
>NW_015783282.1:0-1311 GCF_001515625.1 Sinocyclocheilus rhinocerous | reverse complement strand
AAATAAATGTTAATTCAAATAAATAGATAAATGATACATCTAGCAGCAAGTAGAAAAAAAGTAATAGAAACTAGATATTTCACACACATTTGTAACATTTATTTAACAATTACATCATTTTTTTCACAGTAAATTGTGTCTTTATTCATGTAAATATATTGCTACCTTTTAAGTTTAGGATTGAGTCTTTCACCCTAGGATGATCTTATTTGAATGTCCATGCCATCTGAATGATTGAATACTTCTGCTATATATGACAGGCATCATGACCAATTCACAGGAAGAGTATCCAGTGTTTTGATTAATGACAGTTGCATTCCATATTTCCATTTTAATTTTTTTAAGAGCAATGCTCATGATTTTTGGCACTTCTCAATTTCCTCACTAAGATATGAGCTGTATGTGTTTACACTCCTTTCAGAGTAACATTGAAGAGGTGGATCCCAGGGGCCGGACGCCTCTGCACCTGGCCGTCTCACTAGGACACTTGGAGTCCGTGAGAGTGCTGCTCAGACACGGCGCAGATGTTTCCAAAGAGAACGACAAAAATTGGACAGGTGAGAATAGAGCTTATGAATTGCACATTAGTCAACTTAGTAGGTCTTATAAGACATCAGATAGTTTTGCAGTATCGCCATGGCAATCTTTGAAGTAAATTGCATTGACCCCCACAAGAATACCATTAGAACTATAATGACCACTTGCACATCAGTAGTTTTCCCAGCCACCTCTGGTCCGGCTTTTCCGGGATGCAGTGTTGTGTATGCTCTAATGATCACCTCTTCCAAGACACTTACTGGTCATTTAGCAGATGTCTTTTTATGTGATTTACAGTGCACTATAGAATAGAAGCTAGTATGTTTACCTTTCCATTACAAGCCCATATTCTTAGATAAAGATAAATACCTAAAGGTCCAGTTAAAGCAGATGTATATGTGTGTTGTTGTCTGCACAGTGCTGCAGGAAGCAGTCAGCACAGGAGATCCAGAGATGGTGCAGCTGGTGCTCCAGCGACGAGATTACCGTAAAGCCTCCACTGCGCTGGGTGGCGTTCCAGAGTTACTGTGCAAGATCCGAGAGGTGCGTCTGTCATTTGATTTTGTGTATTATTTTGGGGAATTTTGAGCTATTATTGTATAGTATATAAAAGTTTGGGGACGGTAAGATTTTTAAAAGTAGTCACTTATGTTCACCCAGGCTGCATTTATTTGATCAAAAGTACAGTAAAGGCTGTAATATTGTGAAATATTATTACAATTTGAAATAGCTGTTTTCTATTGTAATATGTTTTAAAATATCATTTATTTATGT
>NW_015783281.1:0-1313 GCF_001515625.1 Sinocyclocheilus rhinocerous | reverse complement strand
GCCAGTGTTGGTCCCCTGTAAACAGTGTTATTTTGTTGTTAATCTTACTAATGATATCCCAAAAGGATGCCTGTTTTATTCTGCTTGGGCTTCCAGCAGGGCTCTCTATTAAGAAGAGGAAAGCTGCTTCTGAGACAAACAAATTTATTGCTGAAAAGCAGAAACTGACCCATAACGAGCCCATACTTTCAGAGGAACATCAAAAGAAATATTAACATTTTCCTCTTCTATTAATTTCCACATGCAGTACCACACACTGTTACCACTCCAACTTTTTTATAGCTATAATAACGTTCAAAATCCTGATTGTACTGGACACCGTGGCATTATCCTATTTATTGTAGTAATTAAACTATGCAATTAATTTCTTAAGTGCTCACACTGGGAAATGAAGTATCTATTCATAGATTCCGTAGGCTGTGTGTGTCACTGTGTGGTGTAGGAGAGACGCACGAATACAAATAAGATGTAAACCGTCTGTAATAATCCATATAAGGGTAATTCATAATAGGGAAACAGCATACACACACACATGGGTAACTTCGACGAGACCGGACAAAGAAACACTGAACTGAATACAACTTATATAGGGGTGCTAACGAGGGACAGACAGGTGAAGGAGGATCAACTAATAATGACAGAACAGGAACAGGAACATAACCAAATATGGGCACAGAGGGAGACAAACAGTCCATAACTGTGACAGTGTGGTGCTAAATCATTTTATTTTGTGCTAAACATGGGGTCTAGCCAGAACATAGAAAGGTTTCTATGTAGGGAGCAGCTTTCTGAGTCAGAGATGAACCCTCAGAAGTGATTGGTTACATCTGCGTGCCACACTTGTTGCGCTCCGCATGGGAGATTTCACTCACTCCAATAGAGTTAAGCATTAGCATGTAGCTTAGCTAATGATCAGCCTGTCAGGCACAAAGCGGGGCACCATAATAGGCTTAAAATGCCTAGCACATAAAAATGTGGTTAAATAGTTGTGTTTTAATTAGACTTTTGGTGTTGATTGAATTATAAGTATGTTTGTTATTTACACTACTCTTCAAAATTTGGTGTCAGTAATTCCTCTGGATTTTTGTAGGAACTTTCTATTTAAATAATAGTTACCTCCAAAGGATGCATGCTCGGTTTTGGAACAGAGCTGAGATTTTTTCATTTTGTCCCTGGTGTTTGCGTTTCATCAGTGGCGAGGACTGTGAAATGAGTGAGTCAGTGCTGTTATATTAGCTGAACTCAGAGCTGGCTTTTTCTCACCCTTGCTGCTCCCCGAGTACCTGGTCCAGAGAGGCACACACCACACTATC
>NW_015783280.1:0-1313 GCF_001515625.1 Sinocyclocheilus rhinocerous | reverse complement strand
AACACTGGACCCCACTGACTTTCAATGTATCAAAAAAAAAAAAAAATTTTTATCAAAATATCTTCTTTTGCACAGAACAAAGACACAGTTTTGGAATGATATAAGGGTGAGTAAATGATGGCAGAATTTTCCTTTCTGTGTGAACTATTCCTTAAAGTTTAAGATCTAAAGCCAACAAATTAGTGTTTGAGGTGAAATGCACCTTCCCCTGAGACCAGTGCTCATAAGTACTCAAAGTGATAGGTTCTCGCTGAACCTCCAATTAATAGATGTATTAATTGCATTTTTGGAGCTATTTTCCTAACTTAATTTCATATGTGCTGCTTGTCTATCACCTCCCAAGTGTTACCAGGGCAGTGCTATTTAAACTGGCACAGCCCATTTGCACATGACATTGCGTGAGTGCCCGATTTGGTTCAGAGAAACGAGATGTGGATGACAGCTAGCTAATGAGAGAAACATCTGGGATTTGAGGGTGTGAGAGGGAAACTCTTGTTCTCTTCATAGGGTTCGATTGTAGGTCTGTGCCAAAATAGCACATTCCATCTGGACGGAGCTGTCAGCCGGGACAAACCAACGTGTTTGTAGAGGAAGAGTCAGTTTGAAAGAAGATATTCAGTAAAGACAAATGATAATGCATCCTTATGATAACTACACAAATATTTCATTAATTCAACAAACAAATGCATTAAAATAGTGACGCTTTGAAGGGCAGTAGACAAGCAACAGATGATCCTGGCCAGCGACTCAATTCACAATATTTTAAACTTGTAATTTAAAATATTTTAAAAGTACAATTCCCCTAAAATAGAGCTGTATTATTGACACGAGCCAGTCTAGCAAATGTATGCAAAGACAGAACACAGAACAAAATGTGCCTAGAAAAGAAAGCTTTTATCGAAAATTGAGTCTTGTAATATTTAAGTGGAATTGTATCTCATGAATATATTTGCAACAGCGTTGTTGAATTAAATATGTGAAACTAATCTGTTAAAGCCTGTTAAAATGACCATTTATTAAAGCAGCAAAATTGTCTTGAAATGAAAGACACTTTTACAAGTTCGTCAGGTAATTCCAGATGCATGAAACAAAGCTCCATATGTGTCCCAAACAATAGGCTATATATAAAAATTATATTGTTTTAATTTTCATTACAAGGAAAATTAATTAATTAGGATTATAAAATTATATATGTTAATTAGGATTATATAAAATTATGTGTGTGTGTATGTGATTTTTCAGATTATATTATGTTATTAATTATATTAATTAGGATTATTCATAAATTATGTGTGTGCGTGTGTGTGTGTGTG
>NW_015783279.1:0-1308 GCF_001515625.1 Sinocyclocheilus rhinocerous | reverse complement strand
AACAATTCTGCTTCTGACTCTACTTAATGATTCCATTACAGATTATTTCATTGCTCAACCACATAATTGAACCGAAAATACACTAAACAAACATGCTAAATTAAAACACTATTTTTGATTACATATTTAGTCTTAAGTACCATTTATTCCAAGAGAACTTTCCTAGAATAGGAAATTGGGCCTGAAAAATGTCAACAATGCTCATTTAAAAAAACAAGGCGCTTTAAATGTTGTTTGTCCACCACAGGAGGTCATATGAGATGTTTTATTTACTATTCTTTTCATAATGTCGTAAAATCACACAAATCAGGGTGTTATTTTCTAGGAATAAACACAGAAGAAAATCATTTGTGATCACTGATGAATAGAAATGTCAAAAGAACAGCATTTATTTAAAATAGAAATCGTTGTGACACTATAAAGTCTCATTTTTGATCAATTTAATAAGGCGAATGCAGTTCAAATGACGTCACTTCTTGGGTGTTATATCCAACTGTAACCAGATTGCATTATAAATCGCTTCCTAGACAGTAATGAGCTTAAACAGCGAGCATGTTTGCTCAGGCCTCCTGTTTTCCAGAGAAAAGGCATCATGCATCATCTCTAGAGTTTCAGCAGGGATCACAAACTGCTCAAATTCGCCAAGGCACAAAAGCCTGTGAACAAAAGTCAAAGAACTCAATATGAACTCATAAATTTCTCATAAGATTCTCCGGAGCCTGAATGATCTGAGCTTTCATTTATAGCGCTATAGTTTGATTTTAGTTCAACAACTGCGTCATTTGCATTTCTTCTAAAGAATTGAAAAGAAACCTCTGAGACAAAGTTGATCCATACATGAAATATAACTCTTTGAAGGAGTTTGATCAAAATCAAATATATAGGAAATTACATCACATGTATCAGTGAATTCTGCATGGCTGCTGCAGAGCATGAGAACTAGTGTTGACTGGTTAGCGTGACCCAGTTAACCGCTGATGGAAGATGGTTGCAAAAAACATATTCACCACTGACAGCAATGTAAAACATGCATTCGGATGAAATATATTTTAATAACATAAACTGGAAATTATATTATACACTATCATTCAAAGGTTTGGATCATAAGATTTTTTAAATGTTTTTGAATAAAGTATTTTTTGCTCACCAAGGCTGCATTTATTTGATCAAAATCACAGTAAAAAATGTGAAATATTATTACAATTTAAAAGCACTGTGATCTATTGTAATATATTTTAAAAAGCAATTTATTCTTGTGATAAATAAGCTGAATTTTCAGCATCATTACTCCAGTCTTCATTGTCACAT
>NW_015783278.1:0-1313 GCF_001515625.1 Sinocyclocheilus rhinocerous | reverse complement strand
CAACACCTCAGATGTCTGGCAGACTTAACGTGGATTCTGTGTGCTCATGCTGAAGGTCTCTTTGAAGCACAGAGCTCTCTCGCCTTTGATCCTTCCCTGATGTTTGCATCCTCCATTCCTTCAGACTATGGTGGAGAAGAATGTGGTTAAATTACACTTTCCTTAAAGTGCAAATCAATGCTAATGGAGAGGAATCAGACCGCCTACACGCATCTATTCTCATTAGTCTCCCAGTTCTTTGGACACGACACACCAGACAAAAAGCAAACTACTTTGCTGAAGTGTGCAAGAGGGGGCTTTTAAACCTCTCAGTCAAAGCTTTGGGGAAAATCATCACATAGCAGCTTCTGGGTTTCAGCCGCACTAATTGAATGATGGCTAAATGGAAAACATTTTTGCTTTGTCACTACAGTATATATTTTTTTCTTTCCTTTCCGAAAAAAAGTTTGTTTTTAATCAGAGATTAAGATCCGTTATTCAGACATGTAAATAACCTTGGCATATTTGATAAGGTGCACTGGGAGTTTGGTTTGGACTTCCCAAAAGTTCATTAATAATTTTTTTTTTTTTTCAAGAATTCAAGTTGGTGAAATGCCTTTTTAATACAAATCTTGCAGTGTGTTCCCAGTATACTTGATACATGAAAATAATTAAGAACTAGGGACAAATAATGATTGGTGTAAAAAATCACCAGGGACACCTTAATTGCTAGATAGTTTTTTATTTTTTATTAAAGTTAGCAATGCATTCATTCAAGTCTAATAAAAACTCCTTGTCGCTCTTACCAAGCATGTCATTAAAAACACAAGGGCCAGATTTACTAACAGCTTGCACCAGCGCAATCCCTCATTGGCGTTAAAAAACTACCATCAGGATTTACTAAAGGCACGCAGTGAAACATTTGCAATGCATTTAAATGAATCATGTAAGGTGATTTATTAAGGTTTGTGATAAAGTCAGAATTACAAGATATAAAATTCCGACTTCCTTGCAATTCTGACTGATCTCACATTTTTTAAATGATAAAAAGTGACTTTTTATCTCACAATTCTGACTTTTGTTCTCAGAATTGCGAGTTTATATCTTCAGACAAAAAAGTCTGAATTGTGAGATATAACTCAGAATTGTGAGATAAAAAGTTGCACGTTTAATTTTTTATCCCATGGCAAAAGCAATTTTTCATACATTTCACCCCCAAATCCTTTTTGTCTTAACTGTTATGAAAATACAAAGCATTTTTTTAATGTTGCAAAAACATGAAAGGCATGTTTTTTTTTTTATCTTACAATGCCACTCTTAATGTGTGCATGTGT
>NW_015783277.1:0-1310 GCF_001515625.1 Sinocyclocheilus rhinocerous | reverse complement strand
CCCCCGAGCAATGCTTTCATCCACTCACCCACTCACTCGCTCCACAAGTCGCTCTCTTTCTGACGCTCGCTTTTTCCTTTTTCCTCTTCCATACTGTAATTCATATTCTCTTATTCAAATTGATCCCTGAGTTCATGACTTTAGGTTCCTCCTGAACATTAGCAGTCGTGCTCACAGATACTGTTGTCTAATGTATTTGTCACTGTATCGTCTCTGGGAAGTGCGCACACTGTAACAGCTCTCACTAATGCTCACAGCGCACGCCAAAGTGCCCACTTCCCATTTCGTTTGTGAGGTTGTTCACATGACCTTTTAAATGCAGCACATACAGTATCTGACCTGCATGCGCGAAACACCCTAACCCTGATATATTATCACACTGTAGCATCAACTAATTTAAAGTCACCATTAAATCAAAATCGGCAATTCTTATTTTTTTATGTAATATTGCAGTGTTTATTATAAATGATATATCTGTGTGCATCTTTAATTTTTTCAAATGCATGTGCCTTCATAATCTCTTCTCTTTTCTGACGACATGTGACAATAAACTCACATGAGATGCAGCAATAGCACACGACAACGATTCAACGGTCCGATCAATTCCAGATGGACAAAACCAAGTCCCGCCCTACAATTTTTTACTCCTTCAAGAAGCTGTTTTACTTGGATATACCTCACAATAGGGAAGAAAAGACAATTTCAACTTCTGCTGACTTTAAAGGAGACATGAAAGGATTTTTTTTTAATTATAAAAAAATTAACAATCTTATGTTTTTTCCCCCCATCACAAACGGTCCTAATTTAGATATAAATGGACATTTTTTTCTCTGATTTGAGCGCTGTTGGAAGGGGCGTGTCTGCTGTGAGACGTCAACGTAAATGCCCACTTCTGTGATTGGCTAACATCTTTGCATATGAAATGAGCATCTTGCATTTTTACTATTACTGCCGCCAAGATGAACTAATGGTGAAAAGTGTTGATTGTAGCATTATATTTAGACCTACACCCATTGCATCAAAGGTTGTAGAGCTGTAACACAGTCATGTCTACTGAGCACACAATGCAATCTCACCAATGCTTTCAATGAACTGCAATATCACGCATATGATTATAATGGGAGTTTTGGTGAAAATTCAGAAATCAAATCACTAATAGGCTCACGCTGTTCCAGCGATTATAAAGAGAACAATATTTGATCACTTTATGTATAGAAATAATATAAATAAATAATATAATCTATAAATATAATATGTGACCCTGAACCACAAAACCGGTCTTAAGTCGCTGGGGTATATTTGTAGCAATA
>NW_015783276.1:0-1312 GCF_001515625.1 Sinocyclocheilus rhinocerous | reverse complement strand
CTCAATTCATCACATTCAATAAAGAACTGGAGCAGTGCCACAACATGGTGAGCAACTGTAACAAGTGCAAACAGAAGCACTCACTGCATATTGATTGCTTTCACTTAAGAATCAATGCAGAAGGATAAACCGCAGATGTAAGAAATTGTCTCATTTAAATATGCCTGAGATGGAATTAAACATGTTTCTGGAGGCTCTTGGTTGACTGAAATACTTAAGTTTTCAAGTAAAGACTCCACGGATCATTCCCTGACCATCTGATGTGTACTGCACAGAAAACTGGTAAGGCCAGGCTGAAATGATCATCCCAGACTGGATTGGATCACCGCAATGCCGTTTTCAGGAGCCACAGGTTAATATCAGTTCACCAGGAAACAAAATCAGGTTTATATAATGAAAGCAAAATGCTGGACAGAAGTCGATGATGGATTTGACAAAGTTTACAAGGTTCATGCAAAGACATTTTTATATTCAGAGTTTCCCCTGAGAGAATTGAAGTTAAATTTCCTTAACACAGCCTTAAAAATAAAAGTTATTTATTGGCATTGATGGTTCCATGAAGAAACTTCAACATCCATGGAATCTTCCCATTGCACAAAAAGTCTCTATACAGTGAAAAAGGTTCTTCAGATTATTAAAATGTTCTTCACACTATATAAAAAAATATATTTTAAGACTGTTCACTGAATGGTTTTTGGGGAACCAAAAATGGTCCTTTACTGCGTCAATGGCTGCCAACCACTAACAACCCCAAATAAGAAACTGTACTCTGAAAGTAAACCCAAAAGAGCCAACCTGCGACTGCCCAAATCTATAAGCCCCAAAACAAGCCCAAAGTCACTTATACTGAGCAGACTTGACAACACTGATCCTTGAGCAACTGTATGTTCAATCCAGTCTATTAGGCGTGCTATTTATACATTTTTGCAAGCATATCACAAAACTATTGACTTTCATTGATTAAAAATGTGTATGCAGAGCACACCGACAGTTTCAAATCAGTACAGATTGTTTACGTTTCAGCGATGCATTCTTTTTTTAATTTAATTTTTAATTTTATACATCTAAAATGCAACCTAAAATGCATTTGGTTTTGCCTGTATGCATATTAACCTGGGAACCGATTTTGGGTTGCAAACACTGGCTAGCTTAATTTTTCACAAAATGTTTTAATTTTCACTGTTAAGCTCGGCTGAAGCACTGTGGCACTCGAGGTTGAAAACCCAGAGGAGCTTGATGAAGCAACTGGTCTGACCACATGTGTCCGTCAAAGAGAAGCCATCTTGTTCCTGAGCCAGATGTGACTGTTATG
>NW_015783275.1:0-1310 GCF_001515625.1 Sinocyclocheilus rhinocerous | reverse complement strand
CAGCTTTGCATCACAGGAATAAATTACATTTTAAAACATATTCAATTAGAGAACAGTTCTTAAATAGCAATAAGATTTCACAATATTACTGTTTTACTGTATTTTTCATTAAAAATGAAAATGAAAAGTAAAAGGTAGAGGAAAAGTACAAGAAAGAAAGGGGAAAAGGAAAGGAAAAGCAAAGGACAAAATAAAGGGACAGTTAAAGGAAAAGAACACGTAAAGGAAAGAATACAGTAAAGGAAAGGAACAGGTAAAGGAAACGAAAAGGAAAAAGGAAAGAAGCAAAAGGCAAAGTAAAGGAAGAGAAAAGGATGATAAAGGAAAAAAGAAAAAAGAAGAGAAAAAAAGAAAAGGTTGTAAAATAGGAAGTAAAGAAACAAGTAAGGAAAAATAATTGAAAAAAAGAAAAGAAAGTGAAAAAAAAAAATGAATACCTGTAATTAAAAAGAGAGAAAAAAACAAATCAGTCTGTTTATTGTCAGTGAATCCATTAACTGAAAATAAATTAAAAGAAAAGGGTGAAGTTAAGGAAAAGAAAGTAATTTTGACAGATAGAAAAGAAAGCAAGCAAGCAAGAAAACAAAACTCCTCTACTTCTATTTTTCTTGAGAAAAGGAGAAAGAACGGAAAGCTGAGCAGCACAGAGGAATGGAGACGAGCGCAGAACGAAGGACAGGAGAAAAGAGGAACGGCTGTAAGTTCTGCGAATCGATTGGCGGAGGAAAAAGCCTGGGCTCTAATGTGTTGCATGTGAAGGGTTTACTGTGGAGCAGAGCTACTGAATCAATGGTGTAGAAAACACATCATTAGGACACAGTCCCCCCCTACTCCATACACTCCCAAAGGACCCGGAGACAGTATGAACACACACTACAGTGTGCAATATACACAGCTCCACACTCCCTAATACCATTCAAGCTCATGTGTGTTAACAGTCTCACATGTAACTTGTCTGCTCACACAACCATAGATGTACAAATGTACAACATACAAAGGAAGCATAAATGTAAACTATTTTCCATCTCCACTCATGAATACATCCTCACACATCCGATACCTACAGTATAAAGCAGGTCTTTCTCTCTACCGTCTTTTCTCTCTCACACACACACACACTGCTTAATTCTACCAATCCTTTTTGAATTGAATTTACATCACCTTTTGGACAGATAATAGAAAATTCAGCCGTGTTGTGTTCAGAAGTGGACAGTCAATTACATCCTGGTTCTGTGGGCTGCACAGAAGTATCAAGGATAAGCCCATCTGCCAGGCTCTGAAATACAAGAACTGAAGGTTGCACTAAAAGA
>NW_015783274.1:0-1312 GCF_001515625.1 Sinocyclocheilus rhinocerous | reverse complement strand
GTTCACAGATATAAGTTGCAAATTATTGAAAATAATGATGTCACATATTATTCTGAATATTTGGAGAAAAGTTTTTATGGTTACATTTTTTGAGCCATTTTGTTGTTCCAGTTTAAAAGTGTATCAGTGTAAAATTTTACTTTTATTAATAAAAACAGCAGATCTTATAACAATTTTCATAACAGTTACATAAAAGATATCTGAAACTGTCATTTAGAAGTGAGAAAAAAACAACAAAATCTGATAGTTATACTAAAATAAACATAACTTTAACAAACTACTAAGATAACGTCAGCCAACACGCAAATATGTATTCATACAATAACATACACACACAAATACACTAGAAAATCACCTATTTACTGGGATTTGTTTAAAATGTTTAGTCACAATGTTTTTGTCCTTTATAAAAATCTGAATTAACTGGTCGTGTCGCAGAGAAACGTATTCCATCATTAGATTCTCCAAGCTAGGAACGTCATCTGATTGATTTCCAGCCAATAGCTGTGCAGGCTGATACGCGAGAGCACAAAACGGCGAAAAATACAAAAACGTACAGTGTTCAGGATAGCAATTTCTGTGTGGAACACCGTGGTCAATTTCACATTGTTTGTTTTTTTCTGAACATATTTCATCTACATCTACTTTCATCTAATGCTAAAACATAAAATGGCAGCGGATCGTCTGATAATGAACGCGATGACACAATGTATTATAAATCAACAGTGATGAACCCCAAAAATTGAAGAAGAATGGACTGTAAAGTAACTACATGCTTTTATTCACCATGCTTTAAACTGATGTGTTAGTCTTTGTTCTGAGTAGTGCTTGTAAAAGTGATGTTTTAAATGTTCTTCCTCAGTTTCATAAATAGCCATAGGCTATAATGTTAACATTTTTATAATGAAAACTTGTTTGATTTGTTCATAATAGTGTTGTGTCTCATGATAAAGCAGACGTTTGGACGTTTGTGGTCATAGGGAGATATTTCTCAAATGCAGCAGAGGGCCCTGTTTCTTTCATCTCTATAGATGTTGATCTGGGTTGAGTTCACTGTCTAAAGGCCAAAAAGGTCCATAGTTAAAGAAACAGCCTTTAGGCTATCTGAATTCATGTGATTCTTTGCATGACGGCAGCATGACAGCCACCCAAGTGAATCATAGCAATAGTCTTGCATAAACCTATTATTATGTACCCAACACATTAGCTTTCTGCAGGGAACTCCAGCGGACAGAGCGACTGGTTGAGCTGTGGTGCAGAGCGTTCAGATGATGGCTAGATCTGGTGAGTAGAGTTGACACAGATTCCACAG
>NW_015783273.1:0-1310 GCF_001515625.1 Sinocyclocheilus rhinocerous | reverse complement strand
AGTACCAATTTTGTCTCAGATGTTTCTGCTAAACTGCCTAAAAAGTTAACAAAGAAAAACTACTGAGCTACAGTGAACATTTGCTCTCAGTGCTGTTATTGTTAACTAAATTAAATCTATTAACACATCGTTTAGCTAACAAAAAATAAGTGGATAAGTGAAAATAAGATGAAGTACTAAAATGACTAAAACATAAAAATAAAGCTAAAAATATTTTAAAACAAACTAATTAAAACAACAAAAGCACATTAAAAAAAAAACACTAAAATGTTAAAATTACAATTAAAACTGAAAATATAAAACTGACAATCAGTTCAGTTATTAATATTGCAGTTTTTGCAGTCGGGTGCTGTCACAGTCCAGAAAAAATTAATAAATAATAATAATCAGATTTTTCCACAGAGCAAAGATGCACTATATTTAATTTATTTACAGTATTTATTTAAGTAGATAGAATAGAAATTAAATAAAGAGAGCTAGTGTCGGAGGATCAAGGTATTATTATGTTATAATAAATGAAGAGAAAACAAGCAGATAGATTAGAAAAGGATAGACAATACTAGATTTTTGTTTTTCTTTAGATTTTCATAGTACTATTTGTTTGGATCTCAGCAGCCCTAGTTCTCACTCACATAATGAAATACTGGTGAAACACTTTTTGTGTAACTTGTTCTGGTTTGTAAAGACATGGTGGAGAGGAACTGCTGCACAATTTGCTCTAAAAATGTTGGTCTAAAAATCAAATACGCTCAGTCTTGCTCATTTGAAACACATTCTGTGTCAGTACCCACTGAGAACTGTGTCTGACAGATGAGACGTATTTATTCAGGCCGTCTAACTGCTCAGAGAGAGAGAGAGAGAGAGAGACTGCTGAAGAGCAGAATGATAGAATCCAGATGCAGGCGGATGAAAGAGAGAGAAAGAGAGCAAGATAGACTGTGAATGGAGGAAGAGAGCTAGAAAAAAAGATTCAGAAGGAACTATTTCCTCTTTCTAAGAGGAACTCCACACACAGAAACATCTGATCCAACAGCTTCTTTTGTCTTAAATCATGAACGAAGTGGAAGTGCAAGCGGTTTCTATTCGAAGATCAGGAACTTAAATGTGACTCTACTAAAGGAATCCCGAATTTAGGCCAGAAACGCAGTTTACACACTTATAAGCAAATACTTGCTCAACACATTAAATACATCACGTGTGTGCTTGTGTAAACATTGCATTCAAATACATTACAGTTTAAGGTCAGTTAGATGTGTAAAAGAAGACTCTTTTGCTCACCAAGGCTGCATTTATTTGATCAAAAATACAGT
>NW_015783272.1:0-1311 GCF_001515625.1 Sinocyclocheilus rhinocerous | reverse complement strand
TTGCTACAGTGTTGATGCGTTGCAACATATCGAGGAGGATTAAAACAAAGAAACTGCGATGTGAGTTGAGTTCTACATTCTAATACTTTTCAGATAAGCCATTTTTATACAATTATACTCATCCACTAAGAATTTATTGAAGTTTTTCACAGCTGAATATCTGTCAAATGTCAAACCAACTTTATCTCGGTACTGTAAGCAATGGCAAAAGCGCTAGCTTTTGTCAAATGTTAGTGCCACAAGTGATCCCATGCCATACCTATAATCAACTGTGAGTGTAATATTTCAGAATAGACATTAATATTGTGTAACTTACATTTTAGTCACAGTATTGGCAGTTACTTGGTGTGTTTTTGCTCCGTCAAGTAATACAGTTCCACATAACGGCGCCACAGAACCGCCTCGCTGACAAACACACAGCAGTGACGTTCCTGAATGAATCAGCGTTTTTGAAAGAATTTTCAGAATGGATGATTCAATAGCTGTGTTCCAATTCAAAGACTGCATCCTCCGAAGGACTCGGACTTCAAAAGCTGCATCCTTCGAAGGCTACGAAGGTCGGACTGAGCATTGTTAAATGGGACGGTCTAGCCTACGGAGGACTATTCTTGTCACCTAGCAACTGTGACAGATGCTGTTGAAGAGAGGCAGTAACGTTTGTACGGCACTGTTTAAAAAATTATATTAAATAATTATAAAAAGGGTTAAAAACTTTGTTCACCATGGTTTATTTATGCACATAATAAAGAGTAAAATTGCATCTTGGTATGATATCAGACAACATTTGAACTGCTTTATATACTTTTTTCTTTATTTTTACATTCGTATCATTACATAAATTACATTATTCGCGTAAGTAGAAAACAATGGTTACATTTAAAAGTGTAATCCTGCAATTTCTCTCAAATAAATGCTGTCGTCACCGGCGTGCAATGAATTCTGAGGTAGGGTAGGCCACGAAGGATACATCTGTTGTATCCTTCGTTGCATGAGAAATGAAGGGTGCATTTGGAGGCCGCGTTTGAAGGAGCCTTCGAATTGGGACAGCCTTCGTCGCGCCACGGTGACGCAATAGGTCTTCAAATGAGCCCTTCGGAGGACACAGTCTTTGAATTGGGACGCAGCTAATGACTCGCTCTTGAAGACTGGTTTCGTTACGAATCCGCTATTTTGAACGAATCGGTTGAACGAATGATTCAAATGACTCAGTCACTTGAAAAAAGTCACTTGCTGCCACCTACAGGCGGATTGATGTAACCTGCAGAAAGAGTCACTGGAAAAAGATCCACACCACGATATATGATATGATAT
>NW_015783271.1:0-1307 GCF_001515625.1 Sinocyclocheilus rhinocerous | reverse complement strand
CATCATCATCCTCATCGCATACAAGCGTAAATCCCGTGACGCGGATCGGACGCTCAAGCGACTGCAGCTGCAGATGCACAATCTGGAGTCCAGAGTCGCCCTGGAGTGCAAAGAGGGTAAAACAGCGCTGCATTCACTAGTGCTCTGTGATACTTTCACGTTCGTTCATGCTTTTTCACACTTTTTCAGCTGCTCTTTCTTTCTTTCGCGTTTTCTTTTACACTTCTAACTTTCACTCCTTTCCCCTTTCTTTTTCTTTTGCACTTTTCATGCTTCCTTTTGCACTCTTTTGTGCGTTCTTGTGCACTTTTTTCTTTCGCTCCTTTCATTCTTTCTTTCAATTTGTTTTTCACTCTTGCACTTTTTCATGCTTTTTTGCGCTTTTTTCATGTGCTTCTTCCACGCTCTTTAGCACTTTCTGTTGCATGCTTTGTTTTTCTTTCTTTCTTTTTTTCTTTCTTTCTTTTGTGTTCTTTCACACATTTGCACTTTCTTTCTTTTGCATTCTTACGTTTTCTTTCACTCTCTTTTGCAATTTGATTTTGACACTTGTACTCTTTAATAATTTTTTATGCTTTTTCACACTTTCTTCTGCTCCCTTTTTGCTTTCTTTCGCTCTTTTCACATTTTCATTCTTTCATGTTTTATTTCACACTTTTGATCCTTTCTTATGTGCTTTCTTTCACTTCCTTTTGCTTCTTTTTTTGCTCTTTATCCCATTCTCATGCTTTCTTTCATGTTATTGCTCCTTTCTTTATTTCTTTCTTTCGTGCATTCATTTACACTTTCTTTGTTCTTTTTTGTTGGTTCTTTGTCCGTCCCTTTGTTCTCTTTCGTTAATTTGTTTGTTCTCTCCATCTCATCACTCTTCAATCTTTTTCAATAGTTCACAATTGGTTTTCCTGGTTTAATTTTATCTCCCTCTTCCGTTTGCTCGTCGCGTCTCTCTCTCTCTCTCTCTCTCTCTCTCTCTCTCTGATTGGCTTTGTTTTCTCTGGTCTCCTGTTAGCGATGACCTCATGATGCACACATCATTTATCATACACACGCGCGCAGTGAACGCCCGTCTCATTCCCGCCGCGGTCACGAGGGCGAGACGAGTCGCCCATTATCTGTCTCTGTCGGGCCTGAGGTGACGACCTTGTCTGTCTCCAGACACGGAGCGAGGGATGAGGACAGGGAAGAGAGGATAAAAGAGATGGATAGCAGGAGGTGAGAGTGACAGGTCACTGATAAGTGATGAGGTGTCCTCCAGGATGAATAAAAAGAGGCAATAAATAACCACAACATCCAGATTGATTAGGTGA
>NW_015783270.1:0-1309 GCF_001515625.1 Sinocyclocheilus rhinocerous | reverse complement strand
CATTCTCCTCTGCCTTCAGACAGGAACGTGCGCTACCGGGGCTGCTTCAAAAAACCTGACAACTCAACAGCAGCTTCCCTGGCTCATGTCATCCAGCCCAACCTCACCTCCCAGTGGTGCATCCAGAACTGCATGGATCAGGTCTGACTTTCCTGACTGCATCAACACTAGATTCATGTGGATTGGATATGGTCTGCTGTAGTCCTGATATATTTTCCCACTCTTCTTCCTACAATCTGCTTGTTTAAACTTTAATGTGTCCCCAGAGAGCACAAATTAGCTCTGTAATCAATCTTCTGCGCAGCATTATTGCTTTGATTGTGGTATAATTTGAGCCCTTTCTATCAGATGGTCATGCTTTGTTTGCACTCTGGCAACATGGTCGATTGATTCATTCTCGTTTTTAGCCGAGAAGCTAATTGCACTGCTTGAGAACGTTTTTAGATAATGATAACTCAAAATAGGTGTAATTTGAAGTATGGATTGAGACGTAGAGGTGGGCTCTTGGAGTCATTCATACACATATTTACTCTCTCTTATCAGGAGTTTCCTCTGGCCCTGGTCAGGAAGCCCGACTGTTTCTGTGGCTACGCCACTCCTCGCTTCACTCTTCTCGAGCCGGTGAAAGAGGAGCTCTGTGCTGTGGAAAACAGCAGTCTGCCTACCCAGGGTTCCCGTCAGCTCTTCCTCCAGGTTTATCAGACACCTGTTCAAGGTAAGACTCTGTGGAAACCTCACTGATCTTAATAATTACCTCTGTGCTCACATTTCCCCACACGGGCAGTTTATCTTTCTCACATAGAGCTCAGCCTCGAGATGTATGCCAGAATTAAACAGGGTGCCTGCTCATTCAATTCCAAGATTTTTCTTTGGGAAGTTATGAAAGAATGTAAAAGTGAATAATACCTTTTTAGGTATGCCTGGCAATGCTAAACTTTCCAACAACACATAATAGCCTAAGGGTACCCGCATATCTATAAAAGTACCCGTATATCTGAGACTGCTTGAAAAATAATAAGCATGACTGAAAGTAAATATCTTCAACAGCTTGTGTCTTTGTGGGTGGATTTGGTAGCTAACTAGTTAGGGTTTCTACTGAGGGCTTTTGTCATATAATTTGTGAGGGGAATGAATAAATGAGTGAATAAATACATTACAGTAAATACAGAAATATTGTGAAATATTATTAGTTTAAAATAACTTGTAATAGATTTTTAAATGTAATTTATTCATGAGATGGCAAAGATACATTTTTAGTCTTCAATATTACATGATCCTTCAGAAATCATTCTAATATGCTGATTTGGTG
>NW_015783269.1:0-1311 GCF_001515625.1 Sinocyclocheilus rhinocerous | reverse complement strand
CTTTTTTTTTTTTTTTTACCACATTGCACTATTCTAGCATGTTTTTGAGTGATCCATGTAGAATTCTGTGTGGAATAAGATATTAATTAATATATTTAGAAATAGCTTTTATTTTTATATATATTCAGTTTTCATTTTGAAGTTTTAGTAATTATGCGGTTTTGTCATTATTATTAGTTTTCTTTTAAATTTCTATTCAGCTTTAATTTATTTTGTTAACACTTGTCTTTCTTACCTCTTCTCCACCATCTCCATCTCCTTTTCGCGGTGGCTCCGTCATGTCCTCTTGGCTGCGGACGCTAAAGTTCTGGATGGCCTGACTGACTCCTCTCAGGGAGCTGTAGATCTCATCAGAGTTCATGTTTTCGGTATCGTAATCAAATGCACTGTGCACACACACAAAATGCCACAGGACATTAGTTATGGAGAAATGCTGAACAAACTCAAATTACAACATTTGCGGAATGAATCTATGTCCATGTTTGTAGTTTGTGACTCAGTGGCGTACCTTGGTGAAGGTGTGTTTTGTGATGTGTTGGTAGGGGACGTTAAAGGGCTCGACCAACTAGCTGGTGATCTTGGAGTGTGTCGGGTGAGCGGACTTCCCATTGGAGTCTGCGAGAAAAAAATTATTTCTTAGGCTGATGATACACGGGGCAACTTTAGTCAATGTTGCCATCAACGGGCAACCAGGTGAGACACAGGGCCCGCAACTGAACTAAATGATCCAGATAGATGGGAAAGTGCCTAAGCAACATTGCAAAAAAAGTTGCCCGGCAAAATTGCTCAAAAATTTGTCTCGTGTATCATCAGCCTTAAGGTCATTTTACACTGAGTCCGAAATTTTCGCATGTTAAAAAATAAATACGACCTAACGTTGTGTCAATCACGTTTACACACTGCCTCAGAAACATTTGTCCATCATAAAAAACATTTGGATCAGTTTCGATTTTCTGCGTTTTTGTATCCGTAACAAGCATTTTGATAGGAAAGGATGACGAATTTGAAAACCCCTCCGAAAAAACGCATATGAAAATTTTGGACTCAGTGTACAAAAATCTTTAGTATTGACAGAAAAGTGGTTTAGAAGTCACATCAACACGAATGTTCGGCACAAATATTTTGTCAGATTTTTGCATGTGATTTGTCTGTTCTGATCAATGTGGGGGAAAAAAGCAGATGGGATGAATGAAAATGCAAATTCCCTCTCTGACAGTAGGTGGCGCTTATGGAAATACAGCGGTACACAAGGGCAGTGGTTTCATTTTCTGACACTGCCACAGAGAAGAAAGGAATCAAGCAGTATTTACA
>NW_015783268.1:0-1311 GCF_001515625.1 Sinocyclocheilus rhinocerous | reverse complement strand
AAAATTATAAATTTTGACTGATCAAAAGCTACTACCCACTTTATCTCATTAACAAAAAGCACTTTCCAAAGAAAAAATCTAGCTTTTTCACAAAATAAAATCTATTTTTATGTGACAAATGTTCATCCACTCACATCATTCATCGTCAATAATTCACATTTGAGTTCAGATTTTTAAAAAAATTCAATAAAATATCCTCTGCTCCTTTTGATTGCACAGCTCAAGTTTACTGCCCTGTTTTATAAATAAAGTAAAATAAAATAAAATAAATTTAATATTTAGGAGAGGTATTACCATTCCTCATGGATAAAACAGGACATATTGTGGAAAACCATAATCAACGATAAACCAAACTAATTTTGTGGCTACATTCAGGCTTTTGTTAGAGCTCTTTGGGGTCAAACATTCATCTCCAGTTCTACTTGCAAAATTGGTGGTGGGACAAATGCATGATTTGTTTAGAAAACTACAGTTGAGCAAATGAAAGCTCTTGTCAGTACAAACACAAAGGTGTAGTGTTGTATGTTCCAGCTATTTTCCTCCAAAGTGAAGCAGAAATGCAGCATGCAGACATTGCTTAGGGCACGGCGAGCAGGACGACCTCCAGAGCGCACGCAGAGGGGCATCGGGCCCCGGGGGCCATAACATAACCCCGAGGTCTTCAGAAACACACACTTACACACACACAG
Source organism: Sinocyclocheilus rhinocerous (assembly GCF_001515625.1). Taxonomy (NCBI): domain Eukaryota; kingdom Metazoa; phylum Chordata; class Actinopteri; order Cypriniformes; family Cyprinidae; genus Sinocyclocheilus; species Sinocyclocheilus rhinocerous. Next base: position 622 of record NW_015783268.1, on the reverse strand, counting down.
CACACCACATACTCTCTACAAGTTTTCCTCTGTGGTTAGATAATGGTGTAGACATGGGTCAGAGCTACTAGTGTTAGGTTTTCTTTGTTTGGGATAAAATTGTATTGTTTATTGGCTTGATTCGGAGATTTATTCTTATGCTTTGCACCAAAATTGCGATTTGCCGCATACATAAACAATCTGATTTTCACGCATAAACAAATAGGCGAAATCAGACAAAAGGATTAGATGCTACAAGCTTTGGGCAACCATCTCCACATATTTGCAACCAAGAGTAACGAGCAGAAATAAATGTGTGCGTGTGTGAAAGATTGGAGCAGGAAGCGTGCCAAGAAAACCCAACAGCTGGAGTAGTTATCCAGCCTGTGTGCTGTTTCCATCGTCTTACATACAGATACACGTTTTCGTTTTCTGGGAGCCAAAGCCATAAACACCAAACACATCTTCATAAATCCACATAAATCGAACATAAATATGTATACAAAAGTAGATTGTGCGGCCCATAGCAGCGGGAGAGCGGGTTAATCCAGCTCTGCTCCGACCGTGTTCTGGTTTCCCGTCAGAAGACTCTGGAGACGTGGGTCTGGAGATCAGGGACTGCGGTGAGCTGCCAGTACAAATG
>NW_015783267.1:0-1311 GCF_001515625.1 Sinocyclocheilus rhinocerous | reverse complement strand
CGTTACGTAAAATACATACGAATTATCATGAGATCACGTTGGATACTGATAATCTGTCCCAGACTCTGCTATTTTCTGACAAGAGCACCTTATTAAACCAGGGTGGCTTTGATGGGAGATATAGCCACTTCTCAAATCTCAAACACAATTCATTTAAACAGTCAGTTATGGATCATATGGGTTAAGAAACTTTAATTAATGCTGTCACGTATGACACATCCTCTTCCAAATTAAATTAATTGCTCATTACTATACTGTTGACACTGAAAAATGCAAAGTCTATACAAATTCTACAAATTGTGAAAAATCACTTAAAAAAACAGTTACACATTTTATGTATTAGACCTTTTATGTCATTTTGCTCACTAGGCTGTTTCCTTGATCTTAATGATATGATGTCATTATATTGCTGTCTTGACACTGCACTGCTGATCATGGTTTTGAGTATTGATATATCTGCCCTTTCCAAAGAACATGACAACACGCAGTAATCTCACACAACTTAATCCAGTTACTTTAGTCAAAATCCACTAACTTGTTTGAAGAACCAAATTAGCCAGAGATCAATTATCATGATTAAAAGATCAGGCATCTGTCAAATCATCTCAGAAGTATTAAGCAAAGTACGAAGAACCGATCCCTAAAAGAGCCCAGGATCTGAACAGACTGTAGTCTGGCGTGATGGAGTCAGAGATGATGATGATGATCAGGTCTTCAGCTGCTGCTGTCTCACTGATGCTGTGTGTTCTTGAGAACATGCTGAAGATCTTTTGCCATCAGAATGAAAGTTTACAGGCCCGTCTGGATCATCTGAGACTAGAAATCACAAAAATATATCAGATTATCCACAATGATTTAGATTTTTATGTTGTCAATCTATAAAATATTGTAATTTATACACAATCACACACTTTACGACAGGCGTGTGAAGATTTAAAAGTTCCATAATGAACAAACACTTACATGTTGGCTTTATTTTCTCCATACTCTCACATCTAACGAGTCTCCGCCTGCTTTTCTCTTGAGATCCACTGGTTTGTGTCTCATTTCTGTCCTCCATTTTTCTCTCTGTGCTGTTGGTTTTTGCTCGTCTGTGGTTTATGATGCTCCAGCCGTTTTCTCTATGCATTATTTCATTTCTGCAGCCCGATGTCAAAACAGAGCTGTGCATTAAGTGATGCAGTGTAAATTCTGAGTAACAAAACTACAGCAGCAACAAGTCTGCGTTGGCTGAATATATTTAGCAGTTTTTACAGTTAAAGAAAAAAATAGTTTTTAAATTAAATCTAAAAATATTTCAAAATATTTAAT
>NW_015783266.1:0-1310 GCF_001515625.1 Sinocyclocheilus rhinocerous | reverse complement strand
TTCATTAGAAAAAAATATCCCACCTTTAATAGTTGAGTATATTTACAGTACAAACCTTTATTGAACTATGAGGTCAAAAAAATAAATTAATTAAAATAATCGTAATCGAGATAAAGTGTTCAGTTAATCGAGGTTTTGATTTTAGGTCATATCACCCAGCCCAACTAAATATATAAATGATATGCCAAATTACAGCATATAAATATTACTAAAAATACTAACACTGACTCCATTTTCCCAATAAAATTCTTTATTAATCTCTACATGCAGTCAGCAGGAATGTTAACCATTAAATGTCAGTGTTTCATGTCGTAGTGTCAAGTTTTCATCAGGCTGACAACTATGACAGGATTTTTTTCTTTTTGCAGAACAGTGCAAGAACTGACACAGAAAGCAAAACAGCTTCCTGTCTTAAAACATGGATCAATGCACGCTGTAGTCCAGGAGCTGGCTTTGTTCTATTTATTTTGTGGAGTCTGTATGACTGACAGATGTTCAAAGACTTCTCCCAAGCAGTTTAAAGAAGAGCGATCGCAATACAGACAGCAGCAAGCAACAAAAAGCCCCAGCAAATAAAGAGATGAGACGTGAGATAGTGTGCCGCACTCATCCATTCATCTCTCACTTCAATGCTTTCTGCTTTTCACTAAAAGGCTAGCATTAGCAATGCCTCACCTTGACAGGATCAAAGTGAGCAGTTGCACAGAAGTATCATCTGTGACTGGAACATGACGCAAATTACCTCAACCAGACCTGTGCTGTCTCTCTCTCTCTCGCTCTCTCTCTCACACACACACACACACAGCAGGCTTACCTCATCTTTGAGCTGGGCCAAGAAAAGGGGAAGCAGGTGCTCAACGGTGTTGTCTTTGCCTAAGATGGTGGAGAGGCCCATAATGACTGACGCCAGCGCAGACTTCACATGCTGATTAGTGTCTGAGACAAGTTCCTATTGAAAGGGGAGCAAACAACATGCCATCAATGACTATCAATGCTTTAATGCAACTTTCAAATAATGACGTGTAATACCTGAAGTCTACATGAACTATGAAATCTCACTGGTATCAGTATATACTGGAGCTTTAGTATTTTGCTACTGATCCTACTGGAGGGTATTATTATATAGACTTTGTGACTGTAAAAGCAGTAGGCATACATTGGTAAATTTAAATTTAACAGTGGTAGATATATTTTGGCTATCAGTGGGTAGGACTGTATTTTGGTACTGATTTACTGTTTTAAGTTTGTTTTTAACTCAAGTGTTACATAATGTCAAGCTTTTTTTGCTCAGACAATAAGAATCTTGCTTT
>NW_015783265.1:0-1302 GCF_001515625.1 Sinocyclocheilus rhinocerous | reverse complement strand
GCATCCCACAGGGTGAAGGCGGCATCAAAGGAGAAAAGGGCATGAGAGCACCTCGTGGCCGGGAGGTAATACATCATACAACTGCAGAGCACCATTTTGATGGCCTTGTAGCTTTGCATCCAAAAGTTTGCAATAACAAATCTTCTTCTCTCTCACAGGGTGACAGAGGACCCAAAGGCCTGAAAGGGCTAAAAGGAGCTTCAGGTCATAAGGTAAAAACAGCATTAGTGTAGTCTACTAAATCACAAGCTGGTTGCACAAGCTTGCAGATTGTGGTTTGTAATTTTTGCAGATTTTTTTTTTAAGTAATACATGTGTTGTGCTGTATCATAGCTTGAGCACATCAAGGTAACCAATGCAATGTATGTTGTGCATCGTATCAAAGGGAGTGCGAGGGTCACCTGGAGAGAGGGGTGAAACTGGCCAGCAGGGGGAAGTTGTAAGTTCTGTTGGAAAACACTTTGCTTCGATAAAATATATGTGAGATGGATTGTGTTATTGGGGATATGAATGACTCATTCGCTCCCCACCACATCTCCCAGGGTGCAGCAGGAGAACGGGGATACGAGGGGATTGTGGGCTATCAGGGCGTGAAGGTATTTTTGCTCCCCCACTCTGGTTTGTTATTGTCTCTAAAACATTTGTTGCTGTGTTTAGTTGGAAATCTCACAATTCCCATTCATTCTTGGAACAGGGAAACGAAGGCTTACCCGGAGTTGAAGGATCTCGAGGGCCACGGGGTCGCCAGGTATAAAAACAGACTGGAGGCCTTCTGCATTGTGCTGCAATGACATTTAAAATCCATGGACTTATCTTAAATTTAATGTGCACATTTCTGTTTTCATGGAAGTCAAGGTGTGAAGGACTCTGCGGGTGAATCTCATTAAAAAAAATGTTTGGGTCGTATTTGATCCGAAAATCAAAAAAGAAAAAAGGGGGGAAATAACTTTGTAAATAAACAAAATAAACACTATTATTAGGATTATTATTATTATTATTATTATTATTATTAAAACGTTACAGGCTTGTAAAAGGAACGCAGAGCTTCAGGGAAACACCACACATTTGAAATTCCTTATCTTTTGGGGTTTGAAGAGGAATGAAACTGTCTGCAGGGACACAATTTAAACATCAACAAAATTGTTTACAAATGCCAGCTTTGAAAAATATGGTGGTCTGAGGAAAATTAAAGCTCAATTCAATATTTCTATGGTCACATACATATTCTAATTTTTTTTTTTTTTTAATCATACAAAAGTCATGGGAATTTGACTGCATGTTTATATTCTTTCTCTGCTCTGT
>NW_015783264.1:0-1310 GCF_001515625.1 Sinocyclocheilus rhinocerous | reverse complement strand
CACATTTGACTATAGTTTTGTTGGTGTTTTGCATTACAATTTCCCCCTAAATTAAAATATATCAGATTCAGAGTACAAATTATAACCTCTGCTTTTGTTGTTATTTGTAACCAAGTGGTTATAATGAGTTATCAGCTGCATTTTGTTGTAACTGACAATATTTATTGCATTTTTACATTCATCAATTTGGGTGCAAATGGTCCAAAACAGGAAGACAGCATGTGGCATAGTTTCAGTGTAAGCTGTTATTAAATATACTCTTGCATGCATACATATACATACAATAATACCAATAACAGAAAACTACCAAAAAGTGCCCATGTGCAGGTTTGTCGTCATGCAGAGGGGACACACAATTAATGTATAATTTAGCAAAAATCTCAATAACTAAATTTAGTGGTACATTTATACGAATATGTGAAAACAAATTCTCTTTTTTATCATTAACAGTCACAGCAAACAATACAGAAACACTATTGTATCACATATTGCCACAAACAGTGCTTTAAATATTCAGTGCTGACAAAACAGATCTTCATCTTGGTCTGCTGATACTGACTCACTGTGCAGCCACAGTGATGTATCTCGGCTCCATATTCCCAAAGTAGGACTTCTCCCACTCGCTCATGAGGTCAAAATAAAGAGGCCGATCACAGAAGGTGCAGGATGCCATAGCTGGTCCATTCAGCGGCAGTCCAACCTCCTGCCAGACTTCCAACAGTTTCTCTGTCCAACACAAAATATTATTAAAAATTCAGACTCAAATCATTACCAGTTTAAAATGTAACCAGTTTCATTTTCTCAAATCTGGATACATCCCTATGACAATGGCAGATGTCCGAGTGTTGCAGAAAATGAAACTGCTGTTCTGTTTAGTGGCACTAGAGGTTCAGAAATGAAACTCTTCACCTTTAAAGTGAAAAGAAATAGAGTTGACCATATTGCATGACCACTCACCTACAAAATAGTTCATCATAATGGGATTGTGGAAAGGAGAAGGAGCCAACCGCAACAGCTCTTCTCCACGAGGCACTGTTGGGTAATTTATGGCCTGCACATAGATGTTGTGTTTCTCCAACAGAATGTCACACACCTGAGAGTTTTTTGCTGCATTACCAACCTGAAATAGCAGATTTAAGGTGTAAACATTTATACCTGTGCAGACAAAGGATTTCATTCGAAATATATATATATATATAATATTTAATAACTAGACTGAACGGTTCACCCAAAAATGAAAATGATCATTTATTTACCCATGTCGCTAGAAACCCATAAGACTTTGGTTAATCTTAGAAACATTAAGATTA
>NW_015783262.1:0-1310 GCF_001515625.1 Sinocyclocheilus rhinocerous | reverse complement strand
GCTGACAATCTATCCCAGGTTTCTCAAGATGAATGATATGAAGCCATTTTGCTTTTGACTTTCACGCAGGATTGAGTTTTTAGCAGGATCACTTACACAAATTCTCCCTTCTCCCGAACCATCAGTCGGGCGAAACCAGATTGTACAAACATACATGAATGAGATTCAAACAAACTAGCTACCACTTTGGTGACTTGTTATTGTTTCATGTTCTTTTGTATTAGAATTTCCAAAATGAATATTTTTATGGAATACCACACATAAAATTGTCCCACAACCTGACACATTTATGTGATATCACATAAATATATCTGTCCTGAGATATCACACCTGTCTCAGAGACAGCCACTGCTGTGAAAACTGCACAAATAAAAATAAGTCAGGAGTGCAGCACACCTGAAATTGTATCCAATCAGAAACACTCTCTACCTGTCAATCATTTAGCATGTTTGGGTTTGCTGCTGTATGTTTGGAAGGGTGTTTTTGAACGGAGTGTGTGTGTGTGTGTGTGTGTGGTTGAAGCGATGATGGCTTAATCTAGTGGAAGTTAGCAAACATTGCCAACACTGTGATGAAAGTTCCTTCAAAAATGTAACTATTTTAATAGTGTCCTTACATTTTTGTTGCATCCCTATTGTATAAAAATGTGTCATGCTGGTAAAAGTGCAATGCTTAACATCTTCCAAAAAGCATCACAGCTAATTGTAGTACTTTGGTTGCAACCACCTCGAACTGAAATAGAAAAGACTGGATATCTGTCATGGCCCATAACAAGCTTATCAGATGCGATAAAGGCAAGTGCAAGGTCTGACTTTGCAGTTCTTCTTAAGAAAAGGCAGAAATCCGATGCCATGTATGCCATCTCCTGCTGACTAATACATTCTCAGCTCTAATTAGGAGGATCTTGGGGGCTCTCCAGTGTCATAATATGCAGTTTACAGTAGTTATCTGAGGCTGTCTACATCTGTTGCTTTTCATTAGTGCTTCAGACACTCTTTACTGAAGACTACTACAAGGCACCTGTGAAAAGTCATGAGTGTGTGCACATGCTAGCACAAACTGTTCTGTAACAGCCACATTAAACTTATGTGCCATCTCAATTGGAGCTAGGTGGCACAAAAATGGCATCATTTTGTTAGTGAGATCTATGGTCTGATGCTCATTTTTAATCAAAAATAAATTTAAATCTTCTATGAGCATGTTTTTAATGTCTAATTAAAATAATTTTAATTTGTCATGTGGTGCAACCACTGTAAATATTTATTTATTTATTTATTTATTTATTTATTTATTCTTTCTTTCTTTCTATA
>NW_015783261.1:0-1310 GCF_001515625.1 Sinocyclocheilus rhinocerous | reverse complement strand
CAGTAAGATTTTTTTAAAGAAATTAATACTTTTATTCAGCAAGGACACATGAAATTGATCAAAATTGACAGTAAAGATTTTTTACATTGTTAAACAACATTTCTATTCAAAACTCAGCTTTGCCATCATAATATTTTATATTACAAAAATCTATTAAAATGCATTAAATAAATTAAACAGTTATTTTGCTATTACATTTATTTAAATGCAGCATTGGTGATCATAAGAGACTTTTTTTTTTAAACATAAAAAAATAAAATCTTACAGACCCCAAACTTTTGAATGATAGGGCATATATAAATTTAGTCAGTTCAACTGAGTCACACAATCTTTATCTAACCATCCTCATTTTGAGAAAATCTGGTATGACTTTTCCACATAAACAAAAAATTATTTATCAAAATGTCAATGCTTTTCCATATAAAAAAGCAAAAAAAACAAAACAAAACCATTTGGTTACCATTAACTGTTTCTACACGTGTTCTTCTACAATTGTGAACAGAACAGTACAAAACAGCAAGAACCAGGAGCGTTGGACGTGGTAATGGAGGAACATAGTTACAGGGGCCCTCGGGTAGGGGGGGGGGGGACCAGAATGAATTTTCAACCAAGGGGGATCCCAGAATCCCTAGTGACGCCCCTGGCAAGAACTATACAGTGCAACCAGTGTAATACAAACAATTCCTGAATGAAGGAATGAGTCTTCTTCAGTTAATCAAAACAATACAACGCAAACAGTATAATACAGACTTAAGGGCAATTATTGCCACCTCTAAAGGTAATACAGGTACATAATGTTGTAAATAACATTCAGTTTCTTGCACAGACCGATTGTTTTGCTTCATAAGATCACAATATATTTGTCAGATGCCATTGGTATTAATTTTGTGATGACTGATATGCTTTTTTTTTACTCTCAAACTGACCGTAGCTGTTGACTAGCATTTTATAAATCAACGAGGCTTGGTAAGCATTCTTTCAAAAACATTAAGAGATCTAACACGTTCTAAAACAATTATAGGAACTGGAATAGTTAAGAAAAATGTGTCATATACAATAACCTACTAAATCGTAAAAAAATTTCTTGTTTAGCATAGGGCACAAAGTGAACCAGGACTTTAGCGGTGTAGAATCAATGGGCCAGTTTTATTAAACAGGGCAAATTAGCGTTAGAGTGCAATTCCAAAACAGCGCTGATGGGCGTGGAAATTTCTGCAGGTGATTTACTGACAATGCGCAAATTTAAGAATACAGACACAACATCTCATTTACATATCGACCAACACAATCTACCAAGCGCAGCGCAAATT
>NW_015783260.1:0-1310 GCF_001515625.1 Sinocyclocheilus rhinocerous | reverse complement strand
TATACATGCATACAAAAATTATTATTATGATTATTAATTTTTTTATGATGATTACTTGTTTTTATTGTTATTGACAGAACTTGTCTCCTGCTAAACAAACAAATAAATAATTCTTTTTTTTATCGCTAGTATTTTTTCCTAAAGTGAAACTCTATGCTCACATCATTATATTCCTATGCGTGCTGGCAGTGATGAGCGCTGAAGAGGTGGACATTATCCTGCAGCGCAGTGAAGGAGGAGTGGACTCGGCTCTGACGTACGCTAAAACCATCACCAAATACATCAAGGATATGATCGGCTACATTGAGAGGAAGCTTGCATTAGGTAGGATCACGTGTGGCTTCAGTGATATGATGGTTTGATGTAAAATTTGTTTTTAAGTATTATGTAAGAGACTGAAATAAAGTGTGTAGTTCTGTATAAAACTTCGTTCTGATTGTAAATCCTGACTGGTTGAGCCACGTCCTGTTGCTACTTGTATTTTGCTTGTTGATTTTTTTTTTTATTATTTTTTTTTTATACTTAATATTTGACGTCTTAAATTGCAATGGATATTTATTAATTAATGTTTGTGCAGAGCTGGAGTTCTCCAAGGGCTTACAAAGGATCTATCAGACTTGTAAACAGACCATCACACAGGTGAGAACTAACCTCGCTCAGATTCTTTGAAGTCTTCAGGATTGGTTTGTTTTCTTCCTCATGCATCTGTTTTTGTGTCCATCAGCCACACATGCCCTTCTTCTCCATCTACTCTCTGGCTCTGGAGCAGGACCTGGAGCAGAGCTCTGGGATGCATCAGGCGGCCTCCACCCTGCAGAACCAGACCTTCATCATGGTACAACACCAACATGTCCACCTTTTGCCCTTTTATTACTATGGCAACCCTATGAACCATAAGAAGGAATATGATGAAAATTGGCACACTTGTAGTGATGGTCATGAATAGTGAACTGACCAACTCTATAGCACTACCAGCAGTTCAAAAATTCACTTTTCAAATGGTTATAACTTTTGAACCCTTTGTTGTAGAAAAATTAAACTTAGTACACCTGATTACACTCTTCATGCTGATTCTGTTCAATAGGTTACATTAAGACTCTGCCCATTACAGTAGCTACCATTTTGAAAAGGACAGTATTCCATTTTTACAAAATTTGTCCAATTCTTCTGAAAATTGGCTTAGATAATCTTTGGACTAAGCCGCACAGAAATGACGGAACAGAATTTTGATATTCATCTTTGTTCAAAAGTTATGATGTCGTGAACTTAAAGGGATAGTTCACCCCAAAATGAAAATTCAGTCATTAATT
>NW_015783259.1:0-1310 GCF_001515625.1 Sinocyclocheilus rhinocerous | reverse complement strand
TTTTTTCTCGCAATTGCGAGTTTATATCTCACAATTCTGACTTTTCTCAGAATTGCAAGAAAAAATTAATTGTGAGATTAAAAAGTCTTTAAAAAGTCAATTATCTTTTTTAATTTTTTTTATCCTGTGGAGGATTCCTATTGAAACCATCAGTATTTCGCCCAACAATGGTAATTGAGTCATTATTCTGTTCCATTTGGAAGGCCTTAAAATGGATACTCTCCAAAAAGTTAATGTGTGAACTAAATGATAAGCATGTTATTCATCTATTAATGCTTTGGTTTCCTCCTGAGGGTGAATGAAAAGGCTATGGTTATGAACAACAACAAAAATGCTGATGGAGAGGAAGGGAAAGTTTGCTGCAGCCAGACTACTAGAAAAGTGAGATGCTGCAAAAAAGAGAAACTAACCACATTTCCATGCAGAGCCGGATTTACTGGTACAGGGAGACTTCCAAAAACAGGTCACATCTGTGCTCAACTCTGGGGGTTTTAGATGCCAGTAGGCCTGTTGCCCGGTTAGTGCTGAGGCCTAAGAATCTGGAACAAAGGTTTCTTTCATATGACTTGTACAGGGCAATATTCCACCAGCAAAACACAGCTCTGGGGGCTTTAAATGTAAATTCTGGACATGCGAAGTCTGATTTCTACACATGCTCAAAGTAATGAAGTTTTCAGTTCTGAGGAATGTGCAAAACCTGTAGAGCTAAATGCTCTAGCTTATAGTAAGGTGGATTCTGATCAGTGGATTCTGGAAAAAAAAAACGTTTTGAAAGTGATTCCAAAGATATCTGCATCACGCTTATAATAATAAACAGAACGTTATAGTAATTATCATAGTTATCTTACAGTTATCGTACTTGGTGTGAACGTCCTTAATTGCATGTGGGACCACAACGATAACGACACAGAAAAGATATTGTTGGAATCACTTTCAGAACGTCTTTTAATAGCTGAGGAACAATTAAAATATTGACAGCCAATCAGAATCCATCCTACTTTAAAGAGCTTAAGCATTTAAAGCGACCGACTACAAAAAAAAGTGCAGCATGCTTATAATAAACTGACTTTTATATTATAATACGTTGGTGTGGATGCTAATGCACATCTTCATAGTTCTAGTTCTTGGTGTGAACGACCTTTATTCCATGAGGGTCTTTTAATAGCTGACAACCAATCAGAATCAACCTGACCCCTTAAACGGTTTGAAAATCCAATGAAATGTTATCATGCATTGGTGTGGAAGCTAATAATCATTATAGTTATCTTCATAATTATTCATTCTTGTTTTTATCTGGTCTGAACTACTTG
>NW_015783258.1:0-1310 GCF_001515625.1 Sinocyclocheilus rhinocerous | reverse complement strand
TACTGGGTTCTTCTTTTTCATGTTTTCTGAGTTGGTAGATGCACCGAACACTCAATTATAGCACTTTAAAAGTCAGATTTTCATCCGACGAGCCCTTTAAATTATGTTTTTCATTTGAACTGATATTTACTCTCCTTCTCTACTACTCCATTCATCTTTACCCAACCCAACTCAACTCTACAAGACAACAACAACTGTAGGTCTGTTGTTCATCGGCTGCATCAAGGCTAGAGGAATGTTTGACGTTTTTTTAAAGAAAATATGAACAGATTTTGGGCTTTTTTTTACTCAACACTCAAGTTATGCAACGTTTTTTTTCTTCCTGTTTGTTTCAGACATAATTCAAAATAATTTCTGTGAATCCTCCACACTAGAATTAGAAATGATGATGCTGTTTTTGCAATGGTTGTTGTAAATTCGTTTATAATGAAGGTTTTTAGGATAAGACTATATTTTAGAATTGTTAGGTTGGGGCAAAACATTTTTTACTATGCACTACCGTTTTAAAGAAATTAATATTTTTTTGTAGCAAGGCATTAAATTTATCAAAAGCGACAGGAAAAACATTTATAATGTTACAAAATATTTCTATTTCAAATGAAAGCTATTCTTTTGAACTTTCTATTGATCTAATAATGTATCATGGCTTCCACAAAAATATTATGTTGTGTTCTAGTCATTTTGACTGGAGAGGATTTTTTTCCCCCCTAAAAATGCTAGATAATGTTATCGCATTGGACTAAAACTTACTGACTGCTCACTTCCCAAATAATTGTATAATTTTTGTTCTTTTTGCGATATCTTTTCCCACCATGTTACACTTGTGGTGTTTCCAGTCAAAACTGACTGGCCTACAAAAAATTGCTTATACATTTCTCTTTAAGCTATATTGTTAAATATAAATCCTAAACCTAACTGAAAGAAAACAAAAAACGTAGGGCCTCTTCAAATCGCATACACCATCAAGGTATGACTCTCTTGCTTCACTCTCTCAAAGTGAATGAAAACCATTTGAGTGACAGCTGTGAATTTGGAAAATAAAGCGGAGGAACCTGTTGATCGAATTTTAAAATGCATGTGGAAAAAAAACAATGCATAATGGAAAAACACTCATGAAGTATAGTGTATAATTGTGTTGTTTATTTGTAAGTGAAAGGTTTCAAAATGAGAGTAGAAGGCCGCAGGGAATTTGACTTTTCTTGCCTCTTCAGGAACTCAGAGAGATAGTCAGTCTGAGACATATGTTTAGTTCCTAATTACAAATCCAAAACTGAAATAAAACTACCTTAAAATACTGACTCACAAGAAGT
>NW_015783257.1:0-1288 GCF_001515625.1 Sinocyclocheilus rhinocerous | reverse complement strand
CACACACACACACACACACACACACAAAATGTAAAAAAAATAAATGTAACAAAACTATTTTGCATAAGTTCCATTTGTTATCATGATCGTTTCCTTCTTCATTACTATAACGTAAAATTAATTTTCATTAAGGCAAAGTAAAAAAAATCTTGTTCTTATTACTATAAAATACTGTTAAAATGTTATTAGTCAGGATAACTTAAATTCAGTGCAACAAATATTACCATGATACATATTTAAAATCCTACTTTACATTTAATATTCATAAAAATATATAAATATTTATTCATTACTATGTATTCATTAATATTTTAAAATAATGTTCTTTTTTTCATGCATTCTGGTGATTAGAATGATATTTTTCATATTTCAGTAGGTTATTAGGGGAATTGAATTTTAATGTGCCTTGTCATGAATGGACAAAAATAGTATCATAATGCAAATAAATAAATATGCCTAATTTTCTTTTTGTAATATATATATATATATATATATATATATAATTATATATTTTACTATCTTGTGGCAAATTTGCTCTCTTTTACGTCAGATATTCCCAGTAGTGAATCTCGCAGAGCTTTGAAAGGCCCTCGGTTTCTTTCACAACGTCTCGGCCCCGATTCATCTGCACGGCCGACGGTGCAAAAGACACAAGTAACGGTTTACAACATGCATAAAAACCCTTTCAAACAACCCACACTATGATGGTGATCACTGTTATCTATTATACATCCTGTTTAACTTTTTTTCTCACTCCCACCAGAACCGGAGCGCAGATGGAGAAAGCCTCTTAAAAAACCTGACGAGCACTCAGATATCACGGGTCCAGAGAGAGACCGATTTCCTTAGGTGAGGTATATACGTTTATATTCATTATTTAAATATATTTAGATTAATATTCATCTTTCTGAAGATGTCCAAAGTGCCTGAGTCATCGCCCTTCGGATCCTTTCGCCCGGTTCTGCCTGCACTGTGGAGCACCAGTGCCTCCAATACCTGGTCAAAGACTGCCCCCTACTGAAGGAGGACAGGTACAACATATTTGGCTACTACAAAATTCAGTGATAGTCAGATAATAAGTGATCATTTCACAATAATATGAGTATTTGCTGTGATTTTTCATAGATGGGTCTATGTGTGCATTGTAAAACCATGGTGCCGCTCAATACAGCCACATGTGTGGTGTGCGAGTCTCCACTGACTCAACAACTACAGCCGCAGGCTAGTCTGAGACTACAGGTAAATTCTCACCTGTAGTAGATCACTCCTACTAGTATATGTACTTATT
>NW_015783256.1:0-1308 GCF_001515625.1 Sinocyclocheilus rhinocerous | reverse complement strand
ACTAACGTTAAAAAAGTGAAATCGCAATGAACCACCCCTTTAAGGTAATGCTTATTCACTGGAGCACCATATGAAAGCACTTTAGCACCACAGTTTTTTTAGACAAACTTTTTGCACAAATGATGGAAATGAGTCATGAGAAGTACACAGCATGATTTGGCTTTGTGGGGTGTGATCTGAATTTTGATCTTGGTGTGGAATGAGATGGAGGGAGCAAAACAGCATGAATCTCAACACACTATTGGTGATTCTGTTTAACTTTGACACTGAAGTGATATCAAATGTGACGGCAAGGATTACGCAACCAAACGCAACTTTACTACCTGTCGGTGAGCTGGGCTCATGCTCAATCAGGTTGTGTGGTTGCCAACATTGGACAAACGCCAAACTGTATCAAATGTCTCTTGAGGACCTGGCCTCACACATAGATCATGGGCCCTGGAACATAACACATACCCAACAATACGGGTTTGAGTTAAAACAAACAACTTCACCGGACTGTTTAGAGAGAACACTACGGAAAGAAAAAACATACTGTTTCCTGGTGTGATTCACAAATAGTAATTCCCACAAAGCCAGTCTGTTCATAATGATAAGAACTTCTGGTTAACCTCTCCATGTGAAAATATGTCATTTGCTATTTGCATTTTTGTAAGAGACAAGATGACAACCATGATACTTGAATATGGTAATCATTTAGTACCATGGTGTACAATATATCAAAGTATGGTAATACAATTGGATATCATCACTGTAGCAAGCTTCTATAGTGTTTTTTAAGAATGTACTTGCCTGGTCATACAAAATCTCATTTACAAATATAGTATGAAAAACAGCCAAGTCTGATACAGTGTAAGTGTTCCCCTTTCAAAAGTTACCATGGTAAGCACAGTTTCCTACAACAGAGCGTTACAGTTGGGTTCCGGGAGTAAAAATCCCATACATTTCTCCATTGGGAAACCAATTTTTAAAGACTGAACTTCTAAACCTCTAAAGACAGACTTCTTAAATTTCCAAAACCAAGACTACTGAAAAGTGGACGGGACCTGTTGTACTTTATTGTGTTGCAGTACACACAATTGCGGTAAATTAGCCACCACTGTAATCAAAATGCACAAATAAATCTCATATTAATTTATAAGAATTGAAAGGTAGAAATAATAACTGTAAAAACTTTATTTTTGGTTAACAGGTGGCTATAAGTAACCACAGTATATTTTAAAAGCGGAAACAATGGTGGTAACTGTGTGTAAGGGGCTTGATACAATGTAACTGTTCTGTCAGCTTTTATGAAAAGAAGTTACCATG
>NW_015783255.1:0-1310 GCF_001515625.1 Sinocyclocheilus rhinocerous | reverse complement strand
ATTTATTTATTTGTCTATTTTTTAATCTGTATTTTTTTTTACAACACCTGTTGTTTTTATTATAATTACATATAATTTTTTATTTATTTCTTTTCTATTTATTGATTTTGATCTATTTATTGTTCATTTGTTTACAACACATTATTTATTATAATTACATATTAATAATTTATTTACTATGTATCTATTTGTTCATTTTTTTATCTATTTAGTTTTTATTTGTTTACAATGTATTGTTTTGTATTTTATTTATAGTTTATTTATTTATTTGTATCTCTTTTTTAACTGTGTGTTTTTACAACACCTTTTGTTTTTATTATAATTACATATTGTTTTTATTGATTTATTATCCATTTATTTATTTTTTATTTTTTTATTACATCAGTGTATGTGTGAATGGGCCCGGAAGCGCTGTGTCTTTGCTCTTCCCCTCCCCCTGTACTGTACACACAGAGCCTGTCGAGAGGCCTCGGCTTCTTGCTTATCACTACAAAACCAGTCGTAGCCAGTTTTGGCTCTTCCAGGGACTGCCGTGTCAAGTGTGGTCATGTGCTCACATGCCAAAATCCAGATTTTCATGTTTGTGAGCTTTGCTTTCTCTTGCCTGTTATGTGAGGAACCAAATGCCTCACATGAAAACCCCATGCTGATGTTAACTGGTTCAATCCTGATAAAGAAACGTCTTGTCCAAGTCTATTGGATTTGTAGTCCAGAAACCAAAAACAAGTTCCTAACCCCAGCACAAGACGGCGGGATGTCAGCACTGACACGGCTCTCTCTGCTCTATCCCTCTTTTTCTGCTGTCATGCCATCCCTCTATCGCTCTCTCTCCCTGTCTTCATCTCTATTTTTCTTACTCCATCTCCTCTCGGTGTGGGTGTCTCGTGGGAAAGCGAGGTCTGGCGCTGTCAGGGGTTGAAGCTCATTTGGTCTGAGCCGAGACAGATGTGGTGTCAGAGCTTTAATCAAGAGGGTGACGGCACCGCTACAGGAAATCTGACCGCTGAAACTTTTATCCTTGACACTGTGAATCCTAAGTCAAATAGCACTGAACTATTCATTGACAGTTTTAGTACTTCACAAATAAAAATGACACCAACCATGGAAAACTTGCATCATATTGTGATAAAGTATTGAATTAGAGTGGTGAATTAAATTTTAATGTCACCTATTTAAAATTTACATCTAAAATAAATAAATAATAAATAAAATAATACACCTATTTAAGAGATTGATAGACTGAAAATCACCTACAGCAATTAATAAATATTATATATAAATATTTTTTTAAACATATTTATTTATTTATT
>NW_015783254.1:0-1285 GCF_001515625.1 Sinocyclocheilus rhinocerous | reverse complement strand
TGTGTGTGTGTGTGTATATATTTTGGACATTCATCTGAAAATCCACTAATTTGAAAGATGATAATTTATGGAAGCAAAATAACTAAAAACCTCAAAATTAACCTGTGCCTGAAAAAAACAAACAGGTTTTGACTGTAGTGTCTTGCCTTAATTCATATTTTAAATCTTAATATATTTTTAATATCATTAAATGTAACACAGTAACACTGAATAAATGTTTAGTTATAAATTGCATTTTTTTTTTTACACTTCTATAGGCCTAGATATACTACAGTGCAGTCTATTAATTATATCAATACCTGTCAAATGGTTTTTATTGGGACGGAGGAAAATAATAAAATAATGTGGAGGGGGAGAGATTTTTCAAATGTATTTTACATACATTATTTTCGACCCTACAGATAAAGACAGCCTCAACAGAAAATTGACTAAAATGTATGGGCTCACCTGAGTGTGTGTGTGTGTGTGTGTGTGTGTGTGTGTGATGTAGGCTATTCACTCGTTAGGCGGCGCAACTCTACGCTCACTTTTCCTCTGTCTGTAGCAGCACAGTAAGCGCAGGAAGGAGGCAGGGCTGGCGCTTTTCCTTTGCCTGTTTGACCATCGCAATTTGCTGAATCACACAAACTCTTCCGCATCGTCAAAACTTTGAAGACAGATCGCAGTGGATTTCGGTCCGTGCGTGGATACACAACGCGACAGTTCCCCGCCGTCAGACAGAGAAGGTGTCCCCTTCCGCGCAACTCTTCATGGCGAAAAGACCTTTCTTTTTCACTTCTGCCTTCTGTCACCTACGGGACCA
The DNA here is from genome assembly GCF_001515625.1 of Sinocyclocheilus rhinocerous. Lineage (NCBI taxonomy): Eukaryota > Metazoa > Chordata > Actinopteri > Cypriniformes > Cyprinidae > Sinocyclocheilus > Sinocyclocheilus rhinocerous. The sequence goes on along the minus strand of NW_015783254.1, from coordinate 483 downwards.
CCGCTCGCGAGACACAAGCCTTTAAAAGTTTGCCTTTCATGTGAATGTACAGGACTCATCTGAGAAATGAAGCTCAGCAGACAGTTCACAGTTTGTGGCAGTGCCATATTCTGTGTTGTGGTATTTTCCTTGTACCTGATGTTGGATCACATAGATCAGAGCAAAAACCCGAATGGAGAGAGAATTCAAAACGTGAGTAGGCTACTCCTGTCTTATGCTTATCAATAAACTGGGTTACATATAGAGTGTTGTCAGCAGATGTGTGTTTTCTGTGTTCAGACTATAAACTTATAGGCTAATATAAACTCGATGGTGATGTGGTTGATAAAAGACAGTAGTTTGAATTGATAGTTTGCTTCTTTCCAAGTGACATTACACTATTAAAATTAATACACAGACACAAAGATGGCTGTGAACAGTCAGTCATTTCCTGCATTTCCTGTTTCTCAAATACTTTATCGTGCGTTTTCCATTAAATAACTT
>NW_015783253.1:0-1302 GCF_001515625.1 Sinocyclocheilus rhinocerous | reverse complement strand
TATATATATATATATATATATATATACACCCCCAAAACACATAATGCTGTTTTATAAATATTAAATATTATTATAATTTTCTATTCAAATTGCATTATTAATTACTTATGTTATTTTTTTTATAAAGTTTTATACATTGAAGCATTATACATTGTTTTTGTATGAAAAAGAGCAGAATAGTCTTTAACTATATTAAAAAGCGCCCAAAACACACACACAAAAAAATGCTGTTTTATAAATATTAAATATTTTTTATATTTTATATACAGGAGTTAATCAACCAGTTCATACACAATGTGGTTTGTATAGAAAAGAGTCGAATAAATATTCTTAAAAAAATTATTTAAATATTTAAATATACTGATGCAGGCTTAAAATGATTAAAATTATAAAAAGATTTTAGGGAAAACTATTTCTTAAAAAACAAAAACAAACACTAATGTTATAGATCCTGACAGGCCATCTTGTTTAAGCCATCTTCGATTTAGATAATAAGATGACATTTTTACTATGCTGTTAAAATGTAACCATTGATTGAGTCTGGTGTCACAAAACCTCATCCCTCCCCCGGCAATGAAATGCACATGGATGGTTTTATCATTTGTTCTTAACCTTGTTCTTCAAGGTTAAAGAGGCCACTTTTAATTAACAATGAGCTTCAATTTCATTTCAGAAGTGTAATATACGTTCAATGGGAAGCCAGAATAGATATAAAATATGAATGTCATAGCAACTGTGTACTTTTATAAGCACGGCACACAAGTACAAAAAGATTGGCATATGTGAATGGCCAAAGGCCTTGATTAGTGAGGTGCTATTTAAAATGCTAAGCCCTTTTCATAGCACCACGTCTAATTGAAAAAGTTTGCAATTATAAACACGGAAAAGTTAGTGTAGTCATAGAACTTGTTACTTGCCTCGTCTGTAATGAAGGTGCACTTTCCTACAGCAAGCCCACAGCCCATGTGTCCCTGAATAATAACGCTCTAAATATATCAAACAAGTGAAATGGCCAAATTTTAGAGTACTTTGTTTATTTATTTGTTCACTATGAACTGTAACTGTATAAAAAAGACACTGTAAAAAAAAAATCTAAGTTGCAAATAAAACTGTAATGTGTGAGCTGGCTAAAAAGGAAGTGCACGACGAAGGAACAGAGTCAAGAATCCAACATTCAGCAACACAAATCCAAATCAACATCAACATCAACAGCAGACCAAGGACCAGGGGAGAACACAGGACAGTACAGAAGTACAGAAGTACAGAAACGTAATTAGGGAGAACTGAAACAGGTGTGGAGCT
>NW_015783252.1:0-1309 GCF_001515625.1 Sinocyclocheilus rhinocerous | reverse complement strand
AAGTTGATGCAAGTGAGTTGTTTCCTCAAGCTTTAGATGACAGTTTTTGATGTCATGTGATTATGAGTGGACAAAAGGTTATTTAGGATGCATAGAAAGTAATTTGCATGCATTTAAACAATTCAAAAAGCTGCCAACAGACTGGCAGAGCAGCAGGCTGGTGTATTACACAGCAGTTTGTAAAAACAGTGGTCAAGAGAGCATTACAGTAACAGTCAGACAGAGCTTAAAATGGACTTCCACACACAATTTCGGCCCTCATGTCAGTTTTTTATTTTTTATATTTTCTTAAGGCTTTAAAATGCTATTGCCATCAAAAGTTTTCCCAAAAAGTGAATCTCTCTGACTGAATGAAATTCTAATTTTGGCTACCATAAATGCCTATTAGAAAAATATAAAAGTCCCAATAATTCCGATACTCATCACATCAGAGTTCCAAAGAAGACACGGTGCAAAATAACAGTCTTGAAATTGATGTAACTGAGTTGTTTCTTCAAGCTTTAGATGACAGTTATTGATGTCATGTGATTATGAGTGGACAAATGCTTATTTAGCATGCTAAAAAACTATTTGCATGCATTTAAACAAACTGAAAAGCTGCCAAACAGACTGGCAGAGCTGTGCAGGTTTACTAGACAGCAGTTAGTTAAAACAGTGGTCAAGAGCATTGTAATAGCAGTCACATGGGACCTAGCATGGACTTCCACACAGTTTTTTCTTGAGGCTTTGAAACGCTCAATACTGCCATCAAAAGTCATAAAAGTTCTGACTAACAAAATTCTGATTCAATGAATCAGGTTCAAAGCCTTTCTAAAATTCTCAATTTGGCACATAACCTCACATTAGTTGAATTCGGAATAAGCTTGGCAACCATAAATGTCTACTGGAAAAATATAAAAGTCCCATTAAGAAGTAATAATAATAATTCCGATACACATCGCAATTCCAAAGAAGACACGTTGAAAAATAAGTCTTGAAGTTGATGTAAGTGAGTTGTTTCTTCAAGCTTAGATGACAGTTTTTGATATCAAATGATCATGAGTGGACAAAAGGTTATTAAGCATGCATAAAAGCTAATTTGCATGCATGTAAACAATTGGAAAAGCTGCCAAGCAGATTGGCAGAGCAGCGAGCAGGTGTACCAGACAGCAGCTGGTAAAAACAGTGGTCAAGGGCATTACAATAGCAGTCCAAATGGACTTCCACACACATTTGTGGCCCCTATGTTATTTTTTTACTTGAGGCTTTGAAATGCTCCCTACCTCCATCAAAACCAGAGATCCAAGCTATTGAAATGGATTGCTTGGAG
>NW_015783251.1:0-1309 GCF_001515625.1 Sinocyclocheilus rhinocerous | reverse complement strand
ATTGTCCACCTGTGATCCGATCGACCAAAACTAATCTAATACCAAGTGTATCAAGTTAATCCTTCAATGACTCATTCAAAATACACAAAACAAAAAGCCACATACTGACAAAATGATTTAACCCTAACAAAAGCCACTAAATAAAAACAGTGAAAGAATATGAATATCATTTTGATGAACTACTTCAGAGTACTGATAAACTGATAAATTAATCGCATTCCCCACCAATAGAAGGTCAATACATCAAAACTCTGGTTCACCTCCTGTGTTTGGTGGTTTTGCTCAACTGTCTGTTGGTTGATGAGTCGCTGCTGCTGAAGGTCCTCCTGGAGTTCCTGTACTCTAGCCTGCTCTTTCTCCAATGCCTGTAGACAGGCTCGATGTTCAGCCTCAACATTTTCCAGCTTTAGCCTGAAACACAGACAAACATTTTTCAGAAAAAAAATAAAATAAAAATATGGCATACTACTAGTGACAATTCATATTCAACGAGTGTGCATGCATGTTTGCTGTACCTGAGCTTGTGAATTTGGCTCTTTAATTCATCTTGATTTTTGTATGTAGTCTGAAGCTCTAGCCTGGTCTCTTCTAGCTCCGCCTTCAGCACGGACACAGCCTTTAGCTCCGCCTCCAACTGCCTCTGCCCCTCCAATCCCCTACCTTTCTCAGCTTCCAGAGAGGAGTGCAGATCATGCGACACTGTCTGTGCCTGTTGCAGCCGCAACTCCAGCTCTTCAACTAAACAGTGCACAGAGTTAAAATCTACCTTTGGGACTGTTTTTGTTGGTTTTCCAATACTTGCTGTCAATTTTTTCCCTCAAATGAATTGTGAAAAACATACCATCTTTATGCAGCTGATGTTGCGTTTCCATGCCCTGTTCTTTTGCGGTGTGTAGGGAATCCTGCAGCTGCCGCAGCTGCTCCTGGCTCTGCTGGGTGCTTGCATGCAGCTGTGCATGCAGGCTGCGCACCTCAGCCAATAGACTGTGACGGTCTGCGTTGAACAGCTGCTCTAGAGATCTCCACTGCTGCTCCTCCTGAAAGAGAATCAGAATATTTAATAAATAAAAGCACATGAATTTATTTCAAATGAGAATATCAGCATCAAAAACAGCATCATATGCTGGGCTTCTCAGCACCTGCTTCTGAAACAGTTTCTTTAACTGATCCAGCAAAGGGGTGAGGTCCATCTGAGTAGCGGTTGCCATGAAAGCTTGAAGCTGAGAGTGAAGCCATTCCCTTTCACTGTCAAACAAACTGCGGACAGCCTGCAATAGCTCACGCCTCCAGTCCACGTCCCCACTGTCAG